>NW_027629620.1:0-15311 GCF_034508935.2 Berghia stephanieae | reverse complement strand
CTCAACGTAAAAAACATACCTTCCCATTCCCTTTACTGATCCCCAAGGGTGGTTGGGGAAAAACCTAAAATTCTTTGACATTCTGTCTGTTTTTCGCTGAAACAACAAAGGAAAAATTTCTATGTTATTCAGATGGACTTCAATGTGTTACTATTCCGATTTATGTTCATATTTTGATTATAATGAAGAGGGAACCCTGAACCCAGTGAAGTGGGTGGATTGATCTATTTATTTCTATTTCAAAACAAAAATATGGCGTCTTTTCACTGGATTTGTTATGTGGCAGAGGTCTCCACAAATCTAACATCCCTCTTCCAAAGGAATAGATGGTAGAAAAGTATATAACAAGAAGGAATATGACAGTTACTTGTCCGGGCCTTAAATATTTGGAATGCTATCCTCTCTATCGCTGTCATGTAGCTGATGTGCATATGATCTGTCTATTGATTTATTTTCATAGTTCATAGCATGATGTGCTTTTTTTCTTCTTTTTTTTCCAGAGAAATACAAAAAGCCAAGGAGACCCTGTCCATACTGTGGACAGTTGCAAACAAAACTCTCAAGGCATTTGATGAGGAAACACAAAGATGAGACAGAAGTTACAGAGGCCATGAAACAGCCTGTAAAGGGAAAAGGGGATAGAACAATGGATTATCTCAAGAAAAAGGGCATTTTTTATTCAAACACTAGAAACATTCAATAGTTATGCGTGAGAGAGCACAAGGGTCACATGAAGTTGTTATGTGTGCTGGCTGTAAGGGTTTTACTCTGGACGAAGGGTTTATGAACACAAAAAGAAATGTAGTACTGAGCATGCTCTGTGTACTGGGGTTGTAAAATTTTATCCCGTGGCTCCCAATGCAAGTAAAGAAATAAAGGAGAAATTCTTGACAAATTTCGGAATGATGAAGTGGGGAAATTTGTGTCGATCAGACAAAGCTATAGTATTGTTAGGAACAAAATTGTGGAGTAAAAGTTCAAAGAAGGAGAGAAAAGTTATAATGAGTGATTTTACGCATCTTAGGAAATTTGATTTTAAAAACTAGAAGAGAACGAATCAACCTTCTTTCTCTGGAGAGGACGTGGTGAAGCGTTGTAACTTTAATGAAATATCGCAAACCATTTCTGAAATGACTTTGAAAGAGGATGGGACATTTGAAAGCAGGCTTGAAGCTTTCAATTGGATTTATATTGAAAAAAGTTAATTAATTTCTTAAAAGGGGAATATATAATGCAAAACAAAATGGAAGAATCCGCAGAGATAGATTTGTTCAAAGCTGTCCTGGATTATAATTGGGATAGTATTTTTTTTACAGCCAGAGTTCAATGTGAAGCAAAGAGAACAAATTTGAGAAAACCCAAAGAGATGCCATTAGAGAATGATATAAAGAAGCTACGGCAATTTATTACTGAAGAGATGGTCCGTATTTGTGAGGATGATTATCAATTATTTGATTCACATATGTTTGTTAGGCTTCGCAATGTCATCGTAGCTAGGCTTACAATGTTTAATGCGAGGAGAGGCGGAGAACCCGCAAGGATGTTGTTAAAAGACTGGAATGATGCAGATTCAGGTGTATGGGTTGATCCCCAGCTTGTACAACATGTCACTGATCCTCTGGAAAAAGCGTTACTTGAGAAGTATAAGCTGGCCTATCAGTCTGGAAAGGGAAGCAAGATGTTGGTCCCTGTGTTGATACCCAATGACACAATTCAGCCTTTAAGGAAACTTGCACAGGAGCGTAAAGCTGTTGATATTTCAGACAACCCATTTCTTTTTCCAAATACAGGAATATCCAAAGATCATGTAAGTGGTTACATTGCCATCAAATATGTCACTTCCTTAGTAAAGGATTTAGAGAAACCCCAGTTGTTAATAGCTGATAAATTCAGGCACCGAGCTTCGACATTATTTGCCTTACTTGATGTCCCACAACACGAGAGAGATGTCTTCTATCGACATATGGGACACAGTGAATCAATCAATCAAAACATTTATCAGTGTCCACTTGCAATACGAGAAATAACAGAAGTTGGTCATTTTTTGGGTCAAATTGATAACTCAGCATCGGTCACTGGGGAAGGAAATTGTAACATTGAAACAAATGACTCTGTAGTGAATAGAGACTCAAATGCAAATTTTGGAACATCCATAGTAACAGCTGCAAATCAAGAAGAAATATTTGATGGTGAAGCAGGAGTGCCAAATCAGCTTACGTGTTCTTCAAAACAAACTGAACCCAAGAGGAATTCAAGCAAAAATCGGAGATACATGTCATGGTCAGATGAGGATACAGATAGAGTCAAGTCATATTTTAAAAACTTTGTCGAAGATGTTTCAGCACATGGTTCAAGGGGATCATTACCTAGAAAGTCTGAAATTATTCTGTTCTTAAAACACCACAGGGTATTTTCACAAAAGGAATCCCTGAAGGTACACTAATTAGTTTGGTGAAGACAAAGATTTTTAATGAAAGAAATAAATATAGAAGGGAAAGAGCGTTTCAATCGGTGTAATGACAATCATGAATTTGATTTGTATTACATTCATTGTATTGTATAGTGTTATTGACATATTTTGGGGGTTTACAAAAACGTTTTATCTTTATATAGTACAATCTGTTCATCATTGCAATATCCTTTTTTATATTATATGAACATTCATTTGCTCAGCTTGAGAGACAAATGCTTTGTAGAACCATAGCTGCCAACCGTTCTGTTAAAAACGGATTTGTTCCGTATTTGACTTCCTGAGTCCGTAAGTGCTTATTTTTAGTTCAAAATCCGTATTTTGTAATTTTTGACTAATTTGTGGTAAAAAAGCCATGTGAGCCTAATGAATTATTATTATTGATCCATTATTATTACTATTACTACTACTACTATTGTTGTTATTATTATTATCATTATTATTGGTGTCCAGTGAGAGCATAATCTCCATTTGTGTAGCTCTTTAATTTGAATTATGCCTCTAACATAAATGATTTTCAACAATTAAAAAAGTTCCATTCGTTTATATGACGCCTGTATTTTACTCAAACCTTTCATAATGTATTGGAGATTTGCATAGGATATGGATGTTAGCCTCGATATACTTTGAATATTCTAAGACAGTATTGATACTTTCACTATTTGTTACAAATATTATTTTAATTAAGAATAAAATTAAATCCACCTTTTTGATTGGAAGGTATTCAATAAGAAAATCAATTGCTTATATTGATTAAAGATGACAATGATTATTTCCCTTTATTAATTTATGAAATATATAAATTTAATCCCTTTAAAAACATCTTCATCTGATTTTAATTTTTTTTTTTTCAAGCAAGCTTTTGTAACGGTTTAGGTTCAAGAAAAAAAAGTATACTCCATTTTTAGGTGTGTTTATCTTGTCAAAGTAAAGAAGTAGGAATTCTCTAATATTTAGAGGTGCATTTTACTATAACTACTATTATAGTATACTACTTAAAGACCATTATGTTGCATGAAAGAAAACATATATGCAATCGTCTACTTTTTATCTGAACTCACCTAATTTTTACCCCAAAACGCCCTCTCAAGTGATGTACCAGGTTGGTAGTTATGCATTTCTAACCATCTTAAGTTATTTCATTTATTTTACAATCGTGCTTCTTGTGTATTGGTCCTTATCAAAGTTGAGGCAGTTGAATTCTTTCTTTATATTGTCCGTTCTGAATTTTGATCTCATTGTGGAAAGCTCCCATAGCGGGCAGGGAGGTACACACTGTGTCTTCTATCCCCTTATATCTGTTTTCCAACATGCTTTCAGTCTTTGTCTTGGAATGAGATTACTTGTTTTTTTCCTGGCCCTCGCCGGAGTCCCAGCTGGGAGGGAAGCAGTCAAATGCATATTTATTGTTTTGGGAGATGATATTTTTTTCCTTGTAAATCATCTCTCTGTTATGTATTATTACTATATTTTGTTATTTTTTAATGTATAATGTAAGCATTTGAGTGTGTTCCTCTTTGTTGGATTTTGTTCTTGTGTCCGGATAAGACTTATAGGTGATCTCAAACTTAGTACATTGGTGATACGCTCTTGGAATCTACATCTGATCCCTATTTGTTCCCAGTTCCCCTATGTCTTACTTTCTCTTGGATGCTTCAACTGTAATTCTAGAACTTTTTACTATCCAATTTTCTTCCTTTTTACTGGCGCTGATATAACCTAAATGTGTTGCAAGCGCCGTAAAACCCTTAAAAACAAAACAACAATCATTGTGGAAAGTGTCATTTTAACGATTCAAATGTGCTGGTACTAAACCCGATAATTGAGCAACATTTGGACTAGCCTCTGTCATCTCAAACTTGTTAGTGTTAGTAATAGTAATTAAAAAGGCTGACTTTTATATGTTGCGATTCGATGAAGGGGGGGGGGGGGCTTCGGCACACATCGCCCCTCATCCCGGGCAAAATGAGCGTTCCTTATTTTATTTTTGAAAAGTTGGCAGCTATGTAGAACTATCTGAAAGAATCAGATATGGCAGAATAAAAAGTCTTTCTACTAACCCTAACTTAATTGGCCAATGTAGCTTTATGTTCAGCATTTTCTAGATACCTAATGTAAAATTTCACTATTCTTTTTATGATAGTTTTAAGAGTTGCAATCTTTAGAGGTGACTGTCAAGAAATGACACCTCTGTGCATTTAATTCATTCTTTCTTTATCCCCTCATCCTTAATCAGAATAATAATAATTAATAATGAAAAAAAATGCAGCAACGACAGCTTAGAACGGCATAAAGTGCTTAAGAATTATTTTTTTTGCATTAAACTTTATTCAAACGATTTTCAACACTTTTGCTTCACAGTTTATGCTTTTTAACAAATGCAATTAAGCAACTTACAGCAACAACATATTGGTTTGTTATCATTTGAGGGTTTTATCAGTAAAACTGTTTCTATCCTTTTATGTTGCACTGTACACATAGCAAACTTCATGCTTTTATTTGGTGACCAAAGACTTATGTGATACAGTGGATGAATGTTTGTGATGGCTTTTGGAACTGAAATAAACCTGCAATATGATTTGTAGACTTCTATCGTTATGTATCATTTTTCGGTCAAATGTAAATGTAATTTTACACGAGCTTGATGTATCATAAAACCCACAATGAGCTCAACGTGCAGCTGGTAGTAGATTTATATGGACACGAACAACGTTGTTACAATTCAGTAACGTACTCCAATTAACACAAGTGAGACTGTAAATGAGACTTTTACAATGACTCTGCATCGCCACAAATATGGATTCGAACCCTGGCAACTCGGGCATCAGACGAACTGTCTACCACGAAACCAAAGCAAGCATTGTGCAAGTTAAAGTGAATGAGATGTTGATTGAAGCCGTTCATTGTGTCCATCAGATCTGCTGTCCTATCCATCCAACTCCATTCACTCACTGGGTGGGGTTCCCGACTTCCCATAATGGGCAGGGACGTACTCGTTGCGTCTTCTATCCCCCTATGTCTGTTTTCCAACTTGTTTTCTGTCTTTGTCTCGGGATGGGATGGGATTACTTGGTTTTGTCCAGGACCTGGCTGGGAGGGAAACAGTCAAATGTATAGTTCGAGTTTTGGGAGATTTATTTTTCCCTTGTAAATCATCTGTCTGTTATGCTCTTTATTGTTTTGTTTACATATTATTTATGCTTTGTAAACATTTGAGTGTATCCCTCTTTGTTGGGACCTGTGCTTGTGTCTGAATGAGACGTTTAGGTGATCTCAAACTAAGTACTTTGATAGTGGGCTCTTGGAATCTACTGTTTCCTATTTGAAACAAATCCCCTTTGCCTTACTTTTTCTTGGGTGCTCTAATTGTAGTTCCAGAACTTTTTACTATCCCATTTTCTTCCTTTTTACTGGCGCTGATATGACCTTAATGTGTTGCAAGCGCCGTAAAACCCTTACAAACAAAACAAAACAAACCAAGTCCATTCAGTGGTATACAACAACAACAAATAAACTCCTCTGCCTGGTCCCTTCTATCTCTGATCTTAACCTGGGTCGTCAGGTTTCTAAAGGGGTCGGGGACTGCAAAAACAATGGCGCACGGAGCAACTGGGAATATTTTTTGCCGTGTTTGAGTCCCAGGTTATTTCCCTGAGCGCCCCTTCTGAGGGATGGACCTTCCCAGGAGTTAGTAAATGCGTTGCTCGGCCACTTCACTCTACGCACACTGGGATAAGCTTCGACACTATGGCCATGAAGCTCTTAATCTTAAGGACTTACTTTATTTTAGACAATTTGGTGGTAGCTCACTTGAAAATGCACTCTTAGGTATACACATATATAAACATATACTGGGCTCCCTAAAAGGGTTTTTTAATGTGGTCTCCCTAAAAACATGTTTTTACCAAATGTCTCCTTAAAGCTACAGAAACACTTAGTAAAACATTAGGGGGACCGAGTAATTTTCTATATACCATTGTGATCATCAAGCATCAGAATTGTGTTCATAAATCATTGTAGGGAATCAAACTATACTCATTTGAACAAAGATTGAACAGTTTAATCAATTTGAACAAGACATATGCTTGGTCCTCCAATTGGTGCATTTCACAGTGGTCACCTTAATAGTGGATTGATACTTATATATATATATATATATATATATATATATAATGTGTGTGTGTGTGTGTGTGTTTGTGTGTGATTGGGGGGAGTTAGTTTGAACCACGTAGAGTGCTCGACATTTTCTTGGAGCCAATTATTAATCTATTTATTCTCACCTCGTTTTTTAAAAAAAAAATTCATACAGAGTTACTGGAGTCATCAGGGACGAAACAACGTTGTTGGAGAATGAGTAAAAACCGAGGTGAGAATAAATTAATATATATACATATATATATATATATATATATATATATATGTATATATATACATATATATACACATATATATATATATATATATATATATATATATATATATATGTGTGTGTGTGTGTGTGTGTTTGTGTATACACACACACATACACAATCACAGGGAGAGGCTTGGAGAGAGAGAAGGAGAGAGTTTGAGATAGACACAGAGAGAAAGAATGATAGAAAGAGAAGAGAGGAGAGAGAGAGAGAGAGAGAGAGAGAGAGAGAGAGAGAGAGAGAGAGAGAGAGAGAGAGAGAGAGAACCAACGTGCGATGATCAATTTGTATATCGCACCTGACAAGCCAAGACCAAAAAACAGGAAGCGGAACGTACTCACTTTCGTCAATAACAAACACCTACCGACGATGTTGTATCTACTATACTGTTTTACTCTCGAAAAAAAAAACATATATAAAAATTTGGCCAGAAAACTCGTCCTTCAAATACCGATCGATTTAAATGACCCTCATCTTGGCAAAAACTCTCAAACCTGGAACTTCGCGAAGTCCCATGTTTGAGAGTTTTTGCCAAGATGAGGGTCATTTAAATCGACCGATATTTGAAGGACGAGTTTTCTGGCCAAATGTTTAAATATGGGTTTTTCCATCGTGCGGCAGTATATCCATAGACGTGAGAGGAGGTAAATTAAATTGACACCTATTTTAATAGAACGTCTATATACTTGTCAAATTCAATATCATCTCTGTCTTTGGCGGGCGTGTTGCCATTTGTAATATAATAATAATAATAATAATAATAATAATAATAATAATAATAATAATAATATAATATAATGATAATAATGATAATAATAATAATAATAATAATAATAATAATAATAATAATAATAATAATGATAATAATAATAATAAAATGATAATAATAATAATAATGATAATAATAATAATAATAATAATAATGATAATAATAATAATAATAATAATAATAATAATAATAATAATAATAATAATAATAATAATAATAATAATAATAATAATATAATAATAATAATAATAATAATAATAATAATAATAATAATAATAATAATAATAATAAATGGAGAAAACATTTTAAATAGTAAAGATATAACGGTGTATAGATAAACAAAGCATAGTAAGTCTACACACACACACACACACACACACACACACACAAATATATATATATATATATATCAGAATTATTAAGCAAATATAGTGATATAATAGTATTAAACCTTTAGATAAATGGAGTTGTTGGCAAAATATTCTAAGTATAATCACCTACACATTCTATATTATTCTTGAGTTTGCAATCTTTAGGAAGATTGACAGCCCGAAATTTTCCTTCTTTTTCTTTTTTTCTGCTTTGTTTAAGCTGATGTATTCATCTTATTTTCAATACTTTTCGCTTTCTAAAGTAAGGGTTGTTACATATTGTGTTGATAAAAATACTTGCTGTTTTAAACTAGTTTAAGACAAAACTAACATGAGTCAATCTTTTCCATTCAGATTGTCCATTAACGTCATTAACAAAAATTTGTTAAATCCATTTAAAAAAAAGATAATGATTCACATGAATGCAATAATGGTTAAATCAAACATTAAAAAAAACCCGACATAAACCCCAAACCCGATCGGAAGGTCCTGGGTTCTAGCCTCACTCGGCGTCGGCGTTTAGTTGAGTCTTTACTCACATTCCCTCACCGTACTCAGGTGTAAAATGAGTACCTGACCGTTAACAGCTTTGTCTCTGTCGGAAAAAAAATATTGTAATATCGCCTAACAGGCGTTATGTCTCGTTCTACTCGTTAAGTGTTGCTTTTGGTCAGGGACCCTTTGTAAAGCGCCCTGAGCACGTATAATAGAAATTACGCTTTAGATAGAATGAAGTTGACGTCACTCTGGTCTTTGTTATTATTTTTTGCCATCCACGTTTATGAGTAATTCTCCAGACTATAAACATTCAAGGTTACACATAGTTAACCTATTGATCCGTTATATTTCGGGATAGCAATGTTGTGAGCATCTTAGCCACGCGCATACTATCTATAGATAGTATGCGCTTGGCTAAGAAGTTCATAACATTGCCATCCTGAAGTATAACGGACCAACACACAAAACTGTGTGTATCAATGAACGTTTATAGTCAGGTTAATACAGTTCAGTGAGCATTACTCATAAACGCGGATGGCAAAAAACAATAACAAAGACCCGAGTGACGTCATCTTCGAACTATCTCTATATATAATATTTATAAACAAAGCTCAAAGCTCACCAAGACACTGAGGTATCCGATACCTATGTTTCTATTTTATATTGTGTTGAGAATATTGAGATTATTAAGCTTAATTGGATTCAGTAGTCTGATGTCACGTCGCCCAGCAACGGCGGCCATCTTGGTTCTAAACAAATAAAATCATTACTTTTTATTCCTCATGCTGGCTAGAACTTTTCATATGCCTTGTGATCAGAATGTGTAAAAGTCAAAACATGATCAAATTTATGGTTTTTTTCCCTCTGGATACGCTTTTATGCTGGCCGGATAAATATTTCATACGGGCGTCCGCGATTGTTCGGCTAGTTTAGAGCCAGTGTTACTAAGTTACCATGCGTCATTAGGAAGGAAGTGACGTTACGACTGTTGAAGAGTATTGCTGGCCAACTAACTTCGCGGAGGTTGTGTGTGTTGGACTCACGATCTCAAATAGTCGGTGAAAGAGAGCTCTTATGATGACTAGGGTTAGAGACGATCTTTTTAGTGGGGTCATGGATAGCTCATACGGTGGAGTCACGCTCTCCTCGGCCAGGCGGAATTGTCGTAGCAGTAAGATCGCGGGTTCAAACCCCCATGACCGCCGCGAAAATTTTTTATTCTCTATTGTCTTCTGGCACTTTCATACTCACTTCATCTCTTGTTGGTATCCGATATAATACTATTTCGCGCGTGGGTTATGTTTTTTTTTTTTTTTTTTTTTTTTTTTTTTGCGTTCTCTGCATCCGGGATATGTACCGTTCATCCTCTACGCCGGCATGAATAATGGAAGGCGGTGTTGTCAATAACTAGCGGCAATTTGTCACCTCACTTACTACGGTTGTTACAGATGTCTGTTTATATGTCATGTTCATAATATGTGTGTATGCGTTTGTGTGTTTGTGTGTGTGTGTGTGTGTGTGTGTGATCACTCGTCTCAAAACGGTATTATATCGAGCTGGACCAGATACTAAAAAGTCAAATTTTAGTTAAACTGGTCAAAAATATGAAATGTTGGTATTTAGCACAATAAAATATGACGTTCCTTCTCATCTATAAATCATATAAACTCAACTTTAATCATCCCGACTTAATACCGTTTTTGAGACGAGGAGTCACACACACACACACACACACACACAACACACACACACACACACACACATATATATATATATATATATATATATATATATCTTATATGACGCAATAGACACTTGAGTTACGTCAATACCAATCATGTATATTATAAATAAATTCCTGGATAAATTACATCAACAAAATGGATTTCACTATTTATACAGCTAATTGTCATTTTATGACATGGATTAGAATACTTCATTTAGCGCCGCCTCTATATTGAGTAGTAAGGTGGAATAATCATTTTAGTAGTAGCAGGATGTATTGGAGGTTCTTATGATTCCGGGGCGTTTATTTAACCCTCTCCTTACCAAGTGAAGGAACATCGTCACAATTGTTACGATTCAAACAACAGTTTTCTTATTCAGATTTGTTTTCTAAATCATAAAATTTGTAAAGAAAAATATTTGTAAGGCTTAAAAAAATATTATGTATAGATATAGCATGTTATGATTGCTTTATAAATTTGAGTTTAACGATTTGATTTGTGTGTTGGTGTGACATTCAGTATGAAAAATTTTAACATGGTCGGCAAGGAGAGAGTTAGACTAGAAAATAAGATGCTTCCTGTGAAACCAGAGGATAAATTACTCCATGTATGTATGAGGACGACTTGTGTCACACTTCTAAAGAGATTGGAACCAGTATTTTCACGTCACACTATAGTTCCCCATTTCCATCAAGGTCTATTTCGTAAGGTACTCATTCGATAGGGACAATGTGTGTAAGATGCATATTGACTAACTGATTAAGGCCTTTCGCTTCCTAATCATCTGATCGGGACGCCTCGGCTGCGTCTCTAATCATCTGTGTCATTTCCTTCCACAGTTCACGGTCTTTTGCCGTGGATGCTAATTTCATAAGGTCTTCCTTTGATTTAATCCTTTGAAATTTTGAAGGCGTTTGAGGTCTCTATTCAGGACATTGTGAATTGACGTGGGTGGTCTACCTTGATATTTTCTCTTGTGTCCAGATGGGGTGAAAAAAGTATTCATGGCTTTATTAGCTGATATAAGATGCATATTAACCAAGCTAATAACAACACTCCAACACAGCGAGTTTGTTTAAATAGTTGTACTCATCTTTGACACCTCATCCGAACACTAACCATGCTCAACATTGCTTGACTTTATTCCAAATCAAAACACGCAGTATCACCACAAACCCCCCCCCCCCCACCACGCATGACGAATGACGAGTGAGTTGAGCAAAAAAGCTCAAAGCTCACAATCCAATTAAATCGTTGTAATCGTAATCGATGTTAAATTTCCGACACAGCTGTACCTATTAACGCAGTAAGTGTCATAGATCGATACCACATTTATCTATTCAAGTCTTACTATACTATCGCAGAACGCCTTTTGTCAATTCACAATAATTAAAGATTTTGCTTCATAATATATTCTTAGATTATAATTACATTCAGAAAAGGTGAGGGGGGGGGGGGGTGGGTGTGTTCCGATAGCTCAGTCAATAGAACACTTGCTCTTTACGCACATTTTCTCAGGTGTCAAATGAGTACCTGGCCGTTAACAGCGTTGTCTCTGTCCGAAAAAAAAATTGTAATATCGCCTAACAGGCGTCATGTCCCGTCATGTCCGTCCGACATGTTAAATGTTGCTGTTTGTCAGAGACCCCTTGTAAAGCGCTTTGAGTACCTTTGGTGGATATTGCGCTATATAGATTATCAATATTAAACGTGCTCAATGCGCAAGTTGTGGAAGCCCAAAGACAACAACATTTAACATGTAGGACGATAAACAATGCCTGGAAGGCGCTTTTGTATCATTTATTTTTTGACGGAGACAATACTGTTACCTGGCAGGTACTCATCTTACACATGAATACGATGAGAGAATGTGAATAAAGAGCATTAAAAAAACCCCTAACAGATTTAACGTTGCGCCTACATGAGCAGGATTTGAACCAAAGACCCACCTCCCGAAGGCCATAGCTAGTGTCGAACCACGAGACCACTCACAGAGCCGCACAAGCTGAAACAGAACGGATCAATTAGACACAAGTTTACCGTGACCGTTCAATGAGAGGACACAATGTTTGTCAATATTTAATAGCCTAACAAAGCGCTCTCCAAACCAATTTGCATTATTCAATTATTACGATTGGCTGATAAGAAATTACACGTGTGACGAGTCTTCACAAAACGGTATTTAATTGATGTAAACCTGATACTTAATATTGGAATCCAAGCATAAGATATGAATTTGTGTTTAAAATAATCCTCTCCCTCGGGAAAATGTTTTTCGCGTTTGAGTTTGAAATGCCCCCCCCCCCCCCCCAACCCCCCCCCCCACCAAAAAAAAAACAAAACAAAAAAAAACAACAAACAACCCCCCCCCAAAAAAACAAAAAAAAAAAAAACAAACCAAAAACAAAAAAAACCCCAAAAAACAAAACAAAACAAAACCCCAAAACAAAATAAAAGAAATACAAACTAACCAGCCCCCCCCCCAACCCCACCTCCCCCCAAAAAATAACAACAAAAAAAACAACAACCCACACCCCCCCTCCCTCCAAAAAAAAAAAACAAGAAAAAAAAAAACAATTAAAAATCAAACCAATGTTTAACAAAACAATAAAAAGAATTTTAAAACATATATTAAAAGTATAGGTTTCCTCATTCTCGAGATTTTGGCTTTTAACTAAATTTCCATCACCTTTTACTTCATTCCGACATCTATTCTTTAAACAGAACAGGGTTGGTTGCCGGGGGGTGGGGGGGGGGGGCGGGGTTGTCATTGTCCCAGACATCTCATGTTCAATTTTTGCCTACGAGCACAGAATAGACACGTAGATAACCACGCCTCTCGGACAATCGTCATAATGTAAACAATGGCAGTGATTGGTAGACACAGCAAACTACACAGATTTTACTATCGATGATATGTGTTTAAGTAAAATATCCACCATGCAACCGCTTGATCAATAAAACTAACACAGAAAACTATGTGTAAATTTAAACGTTTATTATCTGATAGAGAAAATCGTGTGATAACTAGTCACCCGTTTGGCGGTATAAAGACAATAACAATGATCAGTGATTGGTCGATTTCATTCACGTTTCTGTTTATAAACAAGCAACTATGTTTGTCCGAGCACGTGTGAGGGTGTGTCGCAAATTCCATGTTTTGATTGGTCAAAAATCTACTGGTTAATAAGCGGCCAATTTAAAGATTATAAAACTGTTTGCTAAGAAATATCCAATCGTTGGACATCAACAAATCATGTGATTGATGACTCGGTTGGCAGACGAAAACATGAAAATAGATCGCTCCCATTGTGATTCTGATTGATATTTTGATTTCTCAAATGTAATTAAAGTAAATGGTTTGTAAATAAGAATCCCTTTTCCTTGTTTACTAAGGGCTAATCCACACGAGAGACTGACTCTTACGACCCGTCACTTTTATAGATCGAAATACATGAGAAACTTGCAAACTTTTTAGTTTTAAACATTAAGGATAATTTTGTAGCTCGTTCACTCAAACGATTATTTAGAGAGTCTGCGAGGGCATAATAATCGATTATTAATTTGACCTTTTGAACCGCGACCTAGCCTCCTTGTTCCAGATTCATTTGTACCTATATATTTAATTACTGGACCGATGTCGATATATATATATATATATATATATATATATATATATATATATATATATATATATATATATACATATTATATACATCTCAGGTGATCACGCGCCGCTGTTTATTTATTTCTGTTGTAGAACGGTATACAGAAATATTTACTACTATTAGATCTTGATATTCATTTTTGACAGAATTGCAAAATATCAAAATGATTGAATAAGCAGTTTTTCAATAATAATAATTCTTGTAACATGAGCTAAAAATTTCGATATCGGCAAAAAAATGGTGCAAATTATTGTAATTTGAAATGTACATTTCCAGAAGTGGATAAATAAAGTTTATCTTATCATATCTTACCTTATCTTATCTTTAAAGTAGACACGACTTGCTGCTATGCTTGGGGAACTCAATGCACATCCAGTTCCATATCTGTCAAAACCATAATGCACCATTCTGCACTGTTTGAACCGCTGAAGAAAGGAAATTGTTTCAAGCAGAAGAGGAGAATTATGATGAAAATAATGTTCATGGTGAAATACTTAAAGTTTGCTAAAAATAGCAACATAAGTTAAGATCATCGCCCTTTTACTTTTTACTCTCGACAATGTTGTGTCAATTTTCTCTGATATTGTAATTCTGGACACGGCTTTGAAAAATCGCTGTATCTTTTTTTTTGTTTCCCCGAGTCATATTTATAAAATGGTGACAGTTTACGTATAAAGGTTTGTTTTGTTTATTCTTTGAAATTGAAAGAAGTTCAATAAACAGTCTGAGAGATACAAGCCAACAAAGAGCGGCGGTTTTTTGTGTGTGTGTGTGACCACCTGATATATATATATTGACTTTTTTACTTAATATTCAAAATTAATTTTTTAAAAATTCACTTCTCTTTCTTTTTACTTTTGATTTCATTGTAATTCGTGATCATAAAATCCATTCAGCAAATATGAGTAATTATATAATATATCTATGGATTTTATGATCACGAATTACAATGGAATCGGAAGTTAAAAGAAAGAGAAGTGAATTTGTAAAATTTAATTTTGAATATTAAGCCAAAAAGTCAAAATTTATTGCTAGCATTAATTGGTTAATTACAGTTTTAAATGATAATTTTGTTTGTATGAATATGCGTCACACACAGACGTGACAAAATGTGGAGACAATGCTCATAGATATTACGTTAACAATGACAGCAACTCATAATATCCAACCGTTATCTGGAAAAGCACGTATTAGAATTGTGAGCAGAACTCGTTCTTTAAATATCAATCGATTTCATTGACACGCTCCTGATCTTGATTAGAAATCTCAAACCCGGGATTTCCGTGCGTCCCAGGTTTAAGAGTTTTCAGAAAGATGGGTTGTCATTTGATGTCCCATATTTGGATATTTAAATAAAGGAAAATTAGGGCCATACTAATCTGTCGATAAATTCAAT
>NW_027629619.1:0-15314 GCF_034508935.2 Berghia stephanieae | reverse complement strand
TTAATAAAAGCATAAGTTTAAAAAATTTTCCCAAAATTTTCAGTTTTTTGGGGTAAAATTTTCATGATGCAGGGCATCATCAGGACACTTTACAACTAAAAAAAAAATTTTCAAAGTTTATTAAATCTTAGGCTTTCCCAAATAAATCAACATTTTGATGCCAAATACAAAAAGTGGGAAAAAAAAAAAAAAAAAAAAAAAAAAAAAGGGAAAGGGGGAAACCCCAAAAAAAAAAACTGTTTTCCCACCCACAAAAATAAACAACGTAATACCTCAATTTTTTTAAAAAATAAAAAAAAAATAATAATAAAAATAATAATAATAATAAAAAAAAAAATAATAAAAATTTAATAAAAAAGGGTTAATAATAATAAAAAAAATAAAAATTTAAAAAATTTTAAATAATAATAATAAAAAAAATTTAATAATTTTAATAATATAATAAAAGATGTTTGATAAAAAAAAGAAAAAAAGAAAAAAGAAGAAAGAAAAAGGGAAGAGAAAGAAGAAGAAGAAAAAAAGGGAAAAAACATAACAACAAAACAGAAGAATATTTTTTAATGACCAAAAAAGCTTAAAAAAAAAGGGGCGACCGATAAGGCATACGGTAGACAGACAATAGGTACTTATGTATATTTTTTGTATCAGGTGAAAAGGCTTATGTAGAAAAATGATTATTGGGAGATTGAAAAGCCCCAAAACGTAATCTAAAACAAAAAAATTTGGGGAAAAGGTAAATTAAAAGGGGGGGGTTGGCGGGGGCAGACAGTATTAAGAAAACAAATAGATACCCCCGTAGGTCGGGGGTTGATTGATGGTGGATAGTAGTGAAAATGATAGATGTGATAGATAGTGGGAAGATAGTGTGATAGATAGATGATAGATAGTGATAGATAGTGGGAATAGATAGTAGATGAAAAATTGATAGATAGATAGTTGATAGATAGTAAAAGATAGTTTGATAGATAGTTTACATCAGTAAGAGAGAAATAGATGGTAGAGGGAAGGGATGTAAGTGCAGGTAATCATAAAACAAAATTGGTAGGCCGATTTTTTTTACAAATAAAAAAGTAATAAGATCGTGGTAAGTTTGAAAACTTTTTTTAAAAATTTTATGATCTGTAATCAATTAATTAGCTAAGTTTTTTTCCCCATGACAGAAACAAGTTTACAGGCACGTTTTCGATTTATGTCATTTAAAAAAAGGCATTAACAATTTCCCTGGAAATGATATGAAAACAAATGAAATCACGTGTCAATAATTATAAAAAATTTAAAAAATAGCCTAATGATAAAAAAAATAAAATTTTAATAATTTAATAAAAATAAAAATAATAATAAAAATAATTAAAAAATAATTTAAAAATAAAATTAAAAAAAATAATAATAATAAAAATAATAATAAAAATAATTAAAAAAAATAATAATAATAATATAATAAAAAAAATAATAAAAATAATAAAATAAAAAAATAATAATTAAAAAAAATAATATCAATAATAAAAATTTTAAAAATAATTTAAAAAATTTAAAAATTTTAAAAAAAATAAGAATAATTTAAAAAGAATAATAAAAAATAATAATAATAATAATAATAAAAATAATAAAAATAATAAAACAATTTAATAATTAAAATAATTTAAAAAAAAATAATAATAATAAAAATAAATAATAAAAATTTTAAAAAAAAAATAATAATAATTTAAAAAAAATAATAAAAATTTTAAAAAAAAAAATTTTTAAAAATAATAATTTAAAAAAATAATAATAATAATAATAATAATAATAATAATAATATAATAATAAAAATAAAAAATAATAATATAATAATAATAATTTTAAAAAATTTAAAAAATCAAAAGTCCTGAGTTCAGGGATTTGTTTTACTTAATCGGAACCCAAGAAAACCCAAATTTTGGAAAAAAACCGACGATTTGTTTTGTAACGGCGCACGTTGGGCCGATAATAAAAGGTCTGTGGTTCGATCCCCGTCGAGTTAGATGTTTTTTTGGGGGGTGGTTTTTTTTTTTTATGGTTTTTTTTCTTGCTTTGTCTGGCCCCTGCAAAAACCCACTTGTTCGTTCGTAACCTGATACTTTTTGGCAAATATTATAAATTTGTCCTTATAAAATTCCCCCCTTTTTCGGGGGAAAAATTTTTTTTCTAGGGGGTTTCCAAGGAAGCTGGAATAACAAGGGGGCCAGCTCAGTGCAACGCCGCAAATTGAGCTAGTGCGAAGTGACTTGCCATGGCCTTCGCTGTTGTTCCTCTAGACAAAAATGTATTTTCTATAAAATTGTATGCGCTTGGTAAGAAACATGAAAATTTTTTTTTTTGGGGTTTAAAAAAGTTTCGTGAGCATTACTCTAAACGGGTGGCAAAAAACAATAACAAAGACCCCCGTGAAAATTTCTTCGAACTATCTATAAGGGAGCAAAAAGGGGGAGGGGTACGGTCATTTCTTCTTTCCCAGAAGGTGATCGAAAAATCGGTAAACCCTTTTTGGGTACGAAGCTGACCCTACCCCCAGCTGAGCCACGCTTTCCCCCCCTTTTTTCAAAATCTTTGTCTTTGAGGATACCCAAAAAAGTATTGTGAAAAATGTTAAGTTTTTTTCCCCTTTTTTAAAATTATTAATAGGATTTTTGATTCTGGGGGGTTTTTGAAGTTTTCTCTAAAAATTTTTTGCATCTGACCTGACAAAAAAAAAAAATTTTTGCTCCCCCTCTTTTTTCTTGGGGGGGGAAAAAAGTAGAAACTAATGTTAGAAAACGCATGTTTTTTTTATAAAATTTTTTGGTTTTGTTTTTTGTTCACGCTGTTTAAAATGATGAGATGTGATGTGATGATGATGATGAGAGTTTTGATGACGTGTGAGATATTATGGGGGGGCGAACGACGGCAAAAGGGGGGGGAAAATAAATTTTTTAAAAACGCTTTTGGGAAAAATTTTGGGGGGGTTTTTGCGCTATATTTATTGGGAAAAAAGCTCAAAAAATATAGTCAATTGGGTGTGATGATGATGTTTATGTGATGATGATGTGATGTGAGATGTGATGATGATGATGTGTGGGGATGATGATGCATTTTACTTTTTTTTTTTTTTAAGGGCCGCTTAGATTCCTTCATCTTTAAAATCATGAGGGCTTTTTCTTTTTTTTCAGATTACCCGGAAAAAAATCACGGGCTAACTCGAATTTTTCAAAGAGGATATATCAAGATTGCGCCCCTCCAAAAAGATGAGGGAAAAAACCCAAAAACTTTTTTTTCTCCCGTGGGAAACATCACCCATTCGATATTCCTCTGACAAAAACAACACCAACCCCCAAAAAAAAATCTTTTCCAATGAAAAAAATTTTGGGGGCCCGGGGACAGGTTTTTGGTTTCCTTTAAACCCCCTGTCGACGAGAAACCCCCTAAAACTGCACCACTTTGTTCCCCCAATTCACAGCGTACGACCCCGGCCCTTTTTAAAAGGGGGGGTTCCTAAGGCCCATTATTCGAGGACCCCCCCAACGCAGGGGGAAAGGGAGGGTTATTTTCTTTTTCCAATTTGCCCCGCCACCCAAAAGGGGGGCTCTGAGTGGACGCCCCCTTTTAAAAACCCAAAAAACCCTCACAATAGCGGGGAATTTTTTTTGCAGAAATGACCCTTTTTTTGAGATACTAACAACCTGGTGGTGATTTCCCCTCCTGATCTCAAAAGCCCACCCCAAAATCCAAGGGGGGTTTCCCCCATGGACAGTTTTACCCCCCGAATCACCAAAGAGCTCAGAAAATTTCATTTTTTTCCAGAACTTCACGATTGGAAAAAATTTTCCGCGGGAAAATTAATCTACCCATTTTGATTTAAATTTTAAAAGCTTCTAGTCATGTTTTAGTGAAGGGGGCAAAAAAGGAAAAATTCAGATTTAGACAAAAAATTGGCCAAAAAAAAACCCAAAGTGCATTGTAAAAAAGGGGAAAAAAAATTCCTCTCATGAACAATGGCTGGAAAAACTAACTTCAAAAGCCGATGCCCCCAAAGGGGGTTTGGGCCCTTTTTTTTGGTTAAAAAAATTTCCCAAATTTCCCCAAAAGTCCCCCTTTTCAACCCAAAGATAAGAACCCAAAAAAATTTTCAAAATGTAAAAATGAAAAAAAAAAAAAAGAGGCACGGGTGTAAGAAAAAGATGTAGAAAAAGTGTTTTTGAAACTTTTTGGGGAAAACAAGAAAGAAAGATAAAAGAAAAAAGCTCACAAAAAAAAACTGTGGATTTATGAAGTTGATGAAGACTGTTTCATATCATTTTTTTTCAATCTTTCCTAACTTTGCGTCGGTCGGGGCCCCCCCAAAAAAAATTTCCCCAAAATCTTTTAAAAAAAGACGAAATGAAATTTTTAAACATCCCTCATGTTTAATAAAGGGGGAAAATTTTTTTTCTCCAATCAATTTAAACCCAAAAAAATACAAAAAATAATCCCCCCGATTAAAAAAAATTTTTTTTTTTTCATCCAGAATAAAGTCAGTTCAAAAAATTATTTTTGGACCTTTTATTCGTTTTTGGTGAAATTTAAAGGGTAGGGGCAAAAAAGGGGGGCACGGTCGCTTCGCGCAAACCCGCCTACCTGAAATTTTAAAAATTTTGTTTTCAGGATAAAAACGTAGTTGTTTAGCAAATTTAACGTGAAAAAAAATTTTTTTCCCCCCGGAAAGAATAAAACTTTAAAATTTCCCTTTAAAAATTTGTAGTTGGCTCGACTTTCAAAAAGTTTAAAAAGTCTGAAACTTGTCGGTAAGTTTTTTAATTTTTGAATTTTTTTTTTTGGTGGCGTCTCTCTTTTTTTAGTTTTTTTTGTGACGGCGGATAAAATAAAAAAAATGGGTTTTCCCTTTTTAAGGGTTTCGTTACCCTAAGGAGTTTAAATTTTTGGGAAAAAAAATAATTTGTGTCCGAAAAACGTTAAAAGATTTTTGGACATCTTGTTTTGATTCTCCCCTTTCCAAACAGCGAAAGTGAATTTTGCTTTTTCTTGGCTTTTTGTTTTTTTAAAAAAAAAAAACCTTTCATTGTTCCCTCCCTTTCCGCCATTTTTGTTTTTCCCCCAAAAATTTTTACCCCCCAAAAAAAAAAATGAATTTCTTTCAAACAGAAAAAAACAAGCCCCTTTTATTTTTATATTGAACACTAAAAATTTGCGAGTTTTTGCCAAAAGGGGCCATTTAAATCGATCGATATTTGAAGGACGCGTTTTTGGCCCAAAAATTTTTAAAAACGTTCTTTCCAGAGGACGGGCGTTTACTGATTAAGGAACACATCAATAACTTCCTCTTCGAAAATAGATTGTGAAAAATAAAAACCCAAAATTTTAAAATTATTTTGGTTTTTCTTGTTTATCTTAAACTGTCATTTTTGTGTGGCTGTGTGTGCGGCGTGTGTGTGTATGTTTTTGTATGTTGTGTGTGTGTGTGTGTGTGTGTGTTAGTGTGTATCATTGAAAATATAAATTGCGTGAGCATTAATGTTTTGAGTAAGAGGCGTTTAGTGAAATTTTGGGTTTTTTTTTTCCACCATATAAACTATTATGTATTGATCTATGTGTAAAAGGGTTTTAAACCCCGGGAAAAAGTGCGTAGAATGATCTTGTTGTTGTCCTTACCCAATTTATGATTGTTTTTTAAAAAAAAAATTGATTTTATTTTTAGTATTGTGTTTTCTCTTTGATGTTGAGAATGTCCAAATCTCTTTTAGATTTCATCGCACTTACATACCCTCAGATTATGGGGTGGTTTTGGGGTTTTTTTTGTTTGTTGTAAATTTTTTTCTTTTTTTAAATTTTTTTTTGTTTGGTTGTTTTTTGTTTAGTTTTTTGTTTTTTTTTTTTTTTTGTTTTTTTTTTTTTGTTTGTTTTTTTTGGTTGTATTTTTTTTTTTTTTTTTTGGCATGTTTTGAGGCTGTATTTTTTAAAACTTGAGTATTTTATTTCGCAATATTAATAAAAGTGCTCAAAACGTTTTTTCAAGATTCCCTAGCCAACAGCAACGTTATTTCTTGCTTTGTTTGAATGGAATGTGGTCGTGTTTTTTTTCACTATTTCATGATACAAAACACAAAGCAAAATATAATTTTCACAAAGTTCGAAATCATGTCAACACATAAGAGCATAGGCTTTTATCGCGTGCCTTTTTTTCAGGTCGATAACCCCCTTCCTTATGGCTATTGTTGTAATGGAAAACTAAAAAATGATACAAATATTATTGTCCATTACAACAATGTTAAACCAGGCCTTTAAGTGGGTTCGGATGTCAGATCTATTTTCCCCTCTCTCTCTCTCTCTCTCTCTCTCTTCTCTCTCTCTCTCTCTCTCTCTCTCTCTCTCTCTCTCTCTCTCTCTCTCTGTCTGTCTGTCTGTCTGTCTGTCTGTCTGTATGTATATGCACGTCGGCATTCATCCAACCATGTTTTTTGTTTTGTTTGTTTTGTTTGGTTTTTTTGTTGTTTTGTTTTCATTTTGAATTCTGATCTAGTCAAAGCTACCTTACGATTATGATCTGAAAAAAAAAGAGTGTAGGAACAGTACCAGACAAAGTAAGAAAGAAATTTCCAAGGAAAAACATCCCAAAAAATCAGTCTTCGTCGACTCGGGATTGAACCCCTGAGCTTTTCAAATTGAACTTGTATATAGCGCAATATCCACTAGACGTGCTCGAAGCGCTATACAATGGATCCCTGGGCAACAGCAACACTTAAAATTTAGGACGGGATATCACGCCTGTTAGGCAAAATTACAATTTTTTGGACAGAGACAACGCTGTTAACGGCCATGTATTCATTTTACATCTTATTACCGTGAGATAATGAGAATAGGAAATTTTTCCAATGATTCAACTATGCGGCGAGCGAGGCTCAAACTCAGGTCCTTCCCGATCCGAAACTCTGACTTCATGATTAGCACAGTTTCTATACACACTGTTTTAGGTCTAACTTACAACAAATTTCTCAATGCCTTATGATTGCTAAATATTACTTACAGTTCTGTGGAACTAGAACTCTTACAAGTAAATCAGCAAACAAACACACACACCCATACACTCACACAAACACACACACACACACACACACACACACACACACACACAGACAGAGAGAGAGAGAGAGAGAGAGAGAGAAGAGAGAGAGAGAGAGAGAGAGAGAGAGAGAGAGAGAGAGAGAGACAATAAATCGAGATTTACCCAGTAGATTGTACAATCAAATCCTTGCTCTGCCCGTGTTTCAAAAGCATAATATTATGCCATTTCCACAAGTCTTGTTTGCAGTAGGTAGCCCACCACGAAGATTATTCTAGAACTATTATAACCTTGACCTTCCACAAGATCTTGTTAAAGGAAGGACCTGCTTATTTTTTTTTCTCTGCCGTTTTTAAGAAATGTATTTATCTTTTTTTATTGTTGTTTGTTTATTGTTGTTGGGTTTTTTTTTGTTTGATTAATGTTTTTGTTGGTTTTTTTTTTTTTGTTGCATTTTTATTTGTTGCTTTTTGTTTTTTGTTGTTGTTTTTTGTTTTTTTTTTTTTTTTTTTTTTTGTTGTTTTTTTTTTGGTTTTGTTGTTTTGTTTGTTTTTTTGTTGTTTTTTTTGGGGGGGGAGGTTGGGGGTTTTTGTGTTTTTTATTGGTGGGATTTTTTGGGGGTTTTTTGTTTTGTTTATTTTTATTTTATTTTTGTGGGGGGGGGGGTTGTTTGTTTGTTTGTTGTTTTTTGTAGTTGTTTTTTTTTTTTTTTTTGTGGTGGGTTTTTTTTTTTGGGTGTCTTTTTTGGTGGTGTGTGGTTTTTTTTTAGGTGGGGGAGGGTTGATGCTGTTGACTGAAGAAGGGTTTTGAGCCGGAAGGTTTCGTTTTCGGTATTTAATTTTGTATTTTTTGAAGCTGTTATAATAAATATTTATTTTTTTGTTGTTTATTACTTGTTACAATCCACAGCTTTTCTATCAGCTTACTGTCACGAAGGTTATGGAGTTTTTCCCATACCATGCACTGTCAACTGTTGTCTACTTTCCAAACACACTCCACCACCTGTCTATAGATAGTATGCAGATGACGTCACTCAGGCCTTTGTTATTGTTTTTGCATCCGCGTTTGTGAGTTGTTCTCACTAAACTGTATTAACCAGGCTATAAAAGTTCATGGTTACACAGAGTTTGTGTGTTGGTCCGTTATACTTCCGGATGGCAATGTTGTGAACTCCTCGGCCAAGCGCATTCTATCTATATCAAATAGGCCAAAGTAAACACATAATAATATTATAATTGTTATAGATCTGAGGAAGTGTGTATGAAACAGTAGCAAACAAAGCAAAATGGAAAAGAGAAGATTTTTAAAAAAAACATTTTAAAAAGAAATCGGCCTGTCTCCACTGGGGATCAAACCTCAGACCTCCTGATTACGTACCATTCAGACGTGGTGCGTGTAGGACGTAACATGTAGGACGTGACATGACGCCTGTTAGGTGATATTACATATTTTTCGGACAGAAACAACACTGTTAACGGCCAGGTACTCATTTTACACCTGAGTACGGTGAGAAAATGTGAGTAAAGAGTCTTTTCCAAGGATTCAACTATGCGCCGAGCGAGGCTCGAACCCAGGACCTTCCGATCCGAAAGCGAGTGTCATACCACAAGACCACATACCCGTACGAGGGTGTTGGATTTATCCGGATTCCACTGTATACCCCGGAAGGAATTATAGTTCCGTTGGCCAACATGATTTATTTCTGACGTGTGCATGGAAGTCGACTTTGGTAGTTGGTACTTGGTACTCAGTTACTGGTACACCTCAAGAATTTCAAGGGCCATAAATACCTGACATAACTAACGATGAGTGATTCAAAGGGAGGACGAATGATACCAAAAATGATATTATGTCTGTCAAGATGACTAAAAAGTTAAAATATTTTGTGTGTGGGTAGAGAGTGGAAAATGAGTGAATTTATGTGTTTAAGGGAGAGAGAAGGGGGTGGGGGAGAGAACGAGAGGGAGGGAGAGAGAGAGGGGGGGAGAGAGAGAGAGAGAGAGAGAGAGAGAGAGAGACAGAGAGAGAGGAGGGGAGAGAGACATAAGAGAGGGGAATGGGAGAGAGAAAGAGAGTGGAAGAGAAGTGGAGGGAGAGAGAGAAAGAAAGAGGAGGGAGGGAGGGGGAGAATGTGAGAGAGAGAGAGAGGGAGAGAGAGGAGGGGAGAGAGACATAAGAGAGGGAATTGGAGAGAGAAAGAGAGTGAAAGAGAAGAGGGAGAGAGAGAAAGAAAGAGGAGGGAGGGAGGGGGGAGTGTGAGAGGAGAGAGAGAGGAAAGAGAGAGAGAGAGAGGAAGAGAGAGAGAGAGAGAGGAGGGAGAGGAGAGAGACATAAGAGAGGGGAATGGGAGTGAGAGAAAGAGAGAGAAAGAGAAGTGGAGGGGAGAGAGAAAGAAAGAGGAGGGAGGGAGGGGGGAGTGTGAGAGAAGAGAGAGAGGAAGAGAGAGAGAGAGAGAGAGAGAGAGAGAGAGAGAGAGGAAAGAAAGATAGGGAGAGGAGAGAGAGAGAGAGAAAGGAGATATTCAAAGTTTCGTGTTAGAAGTTAATCTGTTCTTTGAAATATTTAGCATTATTCAAACATCAATACTGTCCAAGTCCATCAACGATAGGCCTGTAAATGTTGGAATTTTTAAAAATATAAATATTATAAATCACATGCTAAAACTGCAGGTGATGAACGCCTTTACTAAATTATTGATTGGCGAACGAAAAACTATTGATGTGATTCGTGTAGATTTTATAAAGGCTTTCGACTCTTTTCCTCATGAAATGCTTTTTTCTGAAATGAAATGCTTATGGTAAAGTTGGAAATGTTTTTGAATAGATCAGATTATTTTTATTGAGTCGTATTCAGGGGGTTTTGGTAAGACATGAGGTTTCGAAATTTAGACCAGTCATAAGTAGACGCCTGGGTTATTCAAGCCTTCCTTTGGAATAGACCCTAAAAACAAATTTCCTATGGGATGAATAAAAGGAAATTTATTTTACTCTAATAATGATAATAATGATGATGATGATGATGATGATGATGATGATGATGATGATGATGATGATGTGATGATGATGATGATGATGATGATGATGATTGATGATGATGATGATGATGATGATGATAATAATAATAATAATAATAATAATAATAATAATATTAATAATTAGATAATACCAATAATAATAATAATATAATAATAATATAATAATAATAATAATAATAATATTAATAATAATAATAAATCCAGATAATTTCTCAAATTGGCATTTATCACGAAAAAATGATATCATGAGCATTTCTTATTATCATCGTCGTCATTATTATTGTCATAATCACAATCATCACCATATTATTCACTATCGTGAGGAAAAATGAGAAGGGAAAAAAAGCCTAAAATGTATGTTGCCGAGTGCACGGTCACTTAGAAACAAAGGGAGATCACTCTCGAAATTGTATTACACAGCCATCAGCTGATTGTTGTTACAGAGTATGAATTGTACTTGTTTTGATATTTTTATCATTTTTTAGAACAATGGTTGTTTATTTTGTCGTCGCAAACTTTATCGGCGAAAAGCCATCTGTATTATACTACAAATATTTTGAGCAGTTTTATGCAGAAAATAATTCTCATTCGCCAACAGCAGATATCAGACGCATCCGTCGGGAACGAGTGACAAGAGTTGTTGATAAGCTCCATTCGATCTATCAGTTCCACACAGCCACTAATCCCCCCAGCCATGACTCGGATTTACAAATTCTTAACAACGATGACAATGACCAAGACTTCGACGTTTTTAGTTTCCGGCTGACTAGAGATGATTTGTTTGACTCGGAAATGCGTGTATTTTGGCTTGCGGTGCACGGATTTGGGCTTGCTTTCGTCTGTCATCCTTCTGAAAACAGGATTCAAGCTGAAATAACACTTCGCGTTTTAACTAAACAATTGCACGAAGTCACTAGATTTGTGTTACAGCCCAGCATTATTCTGACAAAGCCTGAAAAGGTTAATATTGTTGTGTCGAAATTTGTTCCGTGTGGTAATTTAATAGTTATGAATCACAGACTAATTCGCCAAATTGAAAGAGAAGCAGAAGTGTTGTTAAAAGCGATATGATTGGATTATAAACTGTTCCTAATACAAGAACACTATAAATGCGTGTTAGCTACTAATACGTCTGTGTGTTGAATGTTCAGATCAGAATTAAAAACAAACAAAGAAATAATCGAAATAAAGATATATTTAGTGACCAGTGAAAACACAATTTAGTTTTCCAAAATCTGTTCATTCAAGGGAGATATTTTTTCTCTCTCGTTAAAACACAAGCTGTCTTATAATACATATGCAGTGTTCTGCCCTGTAACAGAAACTTGTAAAATATGTAAGTGGCTTGAATCATGAATAGTTTATTATTGGCTCAATGTTGCTTATTTTCTATACATGCATTTATCATTAATGTTTGTAACTCAGACTGTGTGTATGTTGATTGTGTTTGATTTTGATTTTGTGTGCATGTGTATGTGTCGCGTGTGTGTGTGTGTGTGTGTGTGTGTGTGTGTGTGTGTGTAAGCGGGTTTAATAGTGTTCTTGTTTGTTTCTAGCAAGTTAACCAAAATGATAATTACCGGGTTTCACTTTCAAAATACTCAGGAACATAGACTTTCATAAAATTTCACATTGATTTAGAATTCTCTCTTTCACCTTGTTGAATACGATTTATTAACAAGAAAATGGCAATAAGTGTTACAGATTCAACATGGTCACCCTCTTGATAGATCGATTGTCGATTACACATTAAGTTTTTACTAGGTTATATACCATTAAAAAATAGAATAAACAGCTTTTCAACTTGCAAAATAGAGTCCAGTCAAGAGAAGTAATTCAGGGAATAAAATGTGTCTTCAATTTTACAGAGTTATCTTACTTAGAGTTAGCAGAATTAATTTCTTGCAAATAAATTCCAAATCTCTGTAACTAGCATCTGTACTTTTCCATCATCACCATCATCATTCATATCTATCATCATTCATCATCTCATCTCATATCTTCATCTCATCATCATATATCATCATAACCATCATCTCATCATCATCATCATCATCATCACATCAACGTTATCACTTTGATCATCATCATCATCATCATCGTCGTCGTCGTTGTTATCATCATCGTCACCATCATCTCATCATGATTATTGTTATTATTACTATTTCATTAATATTATCATTATCTTAATCATGATTATTATCCTTATTATTATCATCATCATTATCATCATCATTTAGCACGTCTTTCTAATGCTCAGTGTGACCGTTAATTTTATTTTGTTTAAAGACGGTTTTTAAAAATAATGTTGATTTAAAAGAAGAAATTAAATAGTGGAACTTCATCTGCATGTCTCCATGTTGATATTTTCATTGTTTTGTTCATTCGAACCCTTTTTCGACCACAAGTCTGGTTGGGGTTTTCTAACCATCCAAAAGTGGGGGGTAGGGGTCACTTTTGCCATGTCTTCCATCCCCCTTATTTGTTTTCCCTTTCCATATTGCTTTCTGTATTGTGCTAGTTGAGATTACTCGGGGGAGGGGGGGGGGGGGGGGGGGTCCTGGTCCTGGCGGGGATCTTTAGCTGAGACAGAGGAAGCAGTCAAATCTATAGTTCCTTTTTTAAGAGATGATATTTTTTTTCCTTGTAATAATCTCTTTTTTCATTTCCCCTACCTCCCCTCTCTCTCTCTCTCTCTCTCTCTCTCTCTCTCTCCTCCTCTCTCTCTCTCTCTCCTCTCTTCTCTCTCTCTCTCTCTCTCTCTCTCTCTTCTCTCTCTCTCTCTCTTTCGCTCTTACTTTCTCTCTCTCTCTCTCCTCTCTCTCTCTCTCTCTCCTCTCTCTCTCTCTCTCTCTCTCTTTTCTCTCTCTCTCTCTATCTCTCTCTCTTTTTTTTTGTGTGTGTGTGTGTGTTGGAGAGAGAGAGAGGGGAGAGAGAGTGAGAGAGAGAGAGAGAGAGAGAGAGAGAGAGAGTGATGCGTGTGTGTGAGTCTAAGAGAGAAAGAGAGAGGGAGAGAGGTGTAGTGTAGGGAATCAACTGTCGGGAAAACAGCATTTAGTCTTTTTATTCAGGATTTCCATTTACATCCTGGTTTCATTCGCGTGAAACGAGCTGTAACTAATACTGAGTGGGACACTATTTCGCCAATCTTTGTACTGGACGTAGGTGGAGGGGAAGTGGGGGGGGGGGGGGGGGGGGGGGGGGGGGGGGGGGGGGTTGCGATGTTACACGCTTTACTCCCAATTCCCTCCTTCTCCGTTGATGTTAATGGGCTTCAACAGTCGTGACGTTACTCTCCTCCAAATGACGCATAGTAACTTAGTAATTGGTTCTAAGCTATCGGAAACAAGGCGGACCGCCCTTATGAAATACTTCTCCGACGAGCATAAAAAGTGTATCCAAGGAGAAAAACATTATAAATCTAATCATGTTTTGACTTTTATACATTCTGATCACATGACATGTGAAAAGTTCTAGCCAGCATGAAGAATAAAATTTACCGATTTTCTTTGTTTAGAACAAAACAGCTCATTGCTGGGCGGACGTGACTAGCTTGAATCCAAATACACTATAAAAGTTCAAACAAAAGTAGCTACCTTCCGACAGATCTAGCAGACTTAGCTACCCAATTACTGCTGGATGGACAAGGGAGGAGGGGGGGGGGGGAGTGGGCTGGTCAGAAAAAACTTCGACTCCAACCAAGATAGAGCCAGGTCCCTTTGCGTGTGAAGCGAGTGCTTTTATCAACTGAGCTGTCGGGACCCCGTGACTTTCTGTCCTTGGTCTCAAATGGGAGTCCGGCTTTAAACTTAAACTTGAGCTTTTATATAGCGCAATATCCACTAAACGTGCTCAAAGCGCTTTACAAGGGGTCCCTGGCCAACAGCAACATATAACATGTAGGACGAGACATGACGCCTGTCAGGCGATATTACAAATTTTTGGGACAGAGACAACGCTGTTAACGGCCAGGTACTCATTTTACACCTGACTACGGTGAGAGAATGTGAGTAAAGAGCCTCAAGGACTCAACTATGCGCCGAGCATGACTCGAACCCAGAACCTTCCGATCCGAAAGCGAGTGTCATACCACTAGACCGCATAGCCGCACTGAGGCTTTGCTTCGGCCCTGGCTGGGGTTGTTTGCTACGACAGCGGAAGTCGAATGTGGGATTTTTTTATTTTTTTTACTTGTAATTGTAAATAACCTATGAACAAACGTGTTTTAAAAACCACCAGAGTTTCTCTTTTATTGGAATTCAGTCTCAGCGGCTTTGTGAGATTTCGATTTGTCTTAGGCTGGGAAAGAACAAGGACATAAAACACGTCGAGGCAGATAAATTAGTTCTATATACAGTTCTCGTTGGATTCTAGCACGCTCTGCAATACGAGAGCGTGCTATAATCCAGCGAGTACTGTATACCAGTTGTTCTTTGTATTATTGCAATAATAGTGGGGGGGGGGGGGGGGGGGGGGGCTCCCATATTTCCATCTATAGATAGTTCGAAGATGACGTCACTCAGGCTTTTGTTATTGTTTTTGCCATCCCCGTTTGTGAGTTGTTCTCACTAAATTGTATTAACCGGACTTTTAACGTTCATGGTTACACAGAGTTTGTGTGTTGGTCCGTTATACTTCCGGATGGCAATGTTGTGAACTCCTTGGCCAAGCGCATTCTGTCTATAGATAGTTCGAAGATGACGTCACTCAGGCCTTTGTTATTGTTTTTGCCATCCGCGTTTGTGAGTTGTTCTCACTAAACTGTATTAACCAGACTATAAAAGTTCATGGTTACTCAGAGTTTGTGTGTTGGTCCGTTATACTTCCGGATGGCAATGTTGTGAACTCCTTGGCCAAGCGCATTCTATCTATAGTGTTCGATATATATACGTGTGCTTTGCTCAAGTCCATCGCTGCAGGGACCTAAGTACATACTTATGTTATTTTCTTGATGTATCTCAGGCACCTAAATCTGACTGTCTAACTACAATATCATAAATGATCCTCTTTCTTGGCGCTTGTAATAGATATAAACCGTGCAGTGTCAAGGGGCACTTGTATCCTTTTGCCTGACTCACACAACTGTAGGAAATAGAAATTATGTTTATATTTATTGCCCGTTGAAATGGTATACATATCCAAACCCAAGCTCCGGGTAACTTTCTCCAATTAACCTTTATATTTTTGACCAATCAAAACACGGGATTTGTGACACATCTTCAAGCCGCTCGG
>NW_027629618.1:0-15333 GCF_034508935.2 Berghia stephanieae | reverse complement strand
TTTTGGAGTTTCCAGATTGTTCATTTTTTTCACGTTTTTTTTTTTGGTTGAAATTTGACGATTTTTTAAATTTCGAGTTTTCGACAATCTGATGAAATCTTCAAATTTTTTCAGGAAATAGTCGACTTTGAGCATCTTCAGAGTTTTACAATGATCATAAATTAAAATTTTGGATTTTTGAAATTTTCGATTTATTTCCACGTTTTAATGGTGAAATTTTGACGATTTTTTCAAATTTCCGAATTTTCGACAATCTGATGAAATCATCGATAATTTTTCATGAAAGAGTCATTTTGAGACAATCTTTTGAGATTCACAATGTTTAGAAAATATAGTTAGGAGTTACAGATTTTTGATATTTTTCACGTTTTTTCGGTTGTGAAATTTGAGATTTTTTCAAATTTCGAGTTTCAACAGTATGATAAAATCATCGAACTTATGCATGAAAGAGTCCATTTTCAGCATCTTTCGAGATTTACAATGTCCAGGAGTAGAAATTTTTGAGTTTCCAGATTTTTCATTTATTTTCACTTTTTTTTTTTGGAGGGGGGAGGGGGGGAATTTGTGATTTTTTCAAATTTCCGAGGTTTTCAACAGTGTGATAAAATCATCGATACTTTGCATGAAAGAGTCCATTTTTAGCATCTTTTGAGATTCACAATGTTTAGAAAGTAGAATTTTGGAGTTTCCAGATTTTTGATTTTTTTCACGTTTTTTGTTTTTGGTGAAATTTGACGATTTTTTGAAATTTCCGAGTTTTCAACAGTATGATGAAATCTTCAAATTTTTTCACGAAATAATCGACTTTGAGCATCTTCAGAGTTTTACAATGATCATAAATTAATTTTTTGGATTTTTGAAATTTTCGATTTTTCCACGTTTTTATGTGGGAATGTTGACGATTTTTTTCAAATTTCCGAATTTTCGACAATCTGATAAAATCATCGAACTTTTTTCATGAAAGAGTCGATTTGAACGTTTTCGAGTTTCACATGTTCAAAAAAGTATAAATTTAGGTGTTTACAAGATTTTTTAGCATTTTTCGAGATTCACAATGTCCAGAAAGTAGAATTTTGGAGTTTCCAGATTTTTCATTTTTTTCATTTTTTTTTTTGGAGGGGAGGGAATTTGAGGATTTTTCAAATTTCCGAGTTTCAACTGTGTGATAAAAATCATCGAACTTTCGAATGAAAGAGTCCATTTTGTGCATCTTTTGAGATTCACTATGTTTAGAAAGTAGAATTTTGGAGTTTCCAGATCTTTCATTTTTTTCACGTTTTTTTTTTTTTGGGTGAAATTTGACGATTTTTTAAAATTTCCGAGTTTTCGACAATCTGATGAAATCTTCAAATTTTTTCACGAAATAGTCGACTTTGAGCATCTTCAGAGTTTTACAATGTTCATAAATAAATTTTGGAATTTTTGAAATTTTCGATTTTTCACGTTTTATGGGAATTTTGACGATTTTTTTCAATATTTCCGAATTTTCGACAATCTGATAAATAATCGAACTTTTTCATGAAAAGAGTCGATTTTGAAGCTCTTTCGAGTTTCACAATGTTCAAAAAGTATAATTTAGGATGTTTTACAGATTTTTGATTTTTTCACGTTTTTTTGGGTGAAATTTGACGATTTTTTCAAATTTCCGAGTTTTCAACAGTATGATAAAATCATCGAACTTTTGCATGAAAAGAGTCATTTTCAGCATCTTTCGAGATTCACAATGTCCAGGAAAGTATAATTTTTGAGTTTCCAGATTTTTCATTTTTTTTTCACGTTTTTTTTTTTGGAGGGGGGGGGGGGGTGGGGGAATTTGACGATTTTTTCAAATTTTCCGAGGTTTCAACAGTGTGATAAAATCATCGAACTTTGCATGAAAGAGTCCATTTTTTAGCATCTTTGAGATTCACAATGTTTAGAAAGTAGAATTTTGGGGTTTCCAGATTTTTGATTTTTTTTCACGTTTTTTTTTTATTTTTGGTGAAATTTGACGATTTTTTTAAAATTTCCGAGTTTCAACAGGATGATAAAATCATCGAACTTTTGCATGAAAGAGTCCATTTCAGCATCTTCGAGTTCCACAATGTTCAGAAAGTAGAATTTTTGAGTTTCCAGATTTTCTTTATTTTTCACGTTTTTTTTTTTTGGGTGAAATTTGACGATTTTTTTCAAATTTCCGAGGTTTCAACAGTGTGATAAAATCATCGAACTTTTGCATGAAAGAGTCCATTTTGAGCATTTTTTGAGATTCACAATGTCCAGGAAGTATAATTTTGAGTTTCCAGATTTTTCATTTTTTTTTCACGTTTTTTTTTTTTTGAAGGGGGGGGGGGGGGGGAATTTGACGATTTTTTCAAATTTCCGAGGTTTCAACAGTGTGATAAAATCATCGAACTTTTGCATGAAAGAGTCCATTTTGAGCATCTTTTGAGATTCACAATGTTTAGAAAGGTAGTATTTTGGAGTTTTCCAGATTGTTCATTTTTTTCACGTTGTTTTTTTTGGGTGAAATTTGACGTTTTTTTAAAAAATTTCCGAGTTTTCGACAATCTGATGAAATCTTCAAATTTTTTCAAGAAATAGTCGACTTTGAGCATCTTCAGAGTTTTACAATGATCATAAATTAAAATTTTGGATTTTTCAAATTTTCGATTTTTTCAGTTTTTGATGGTGAAATTTGCGATTTTTTCAAATTTCCGAATTTTCGACAATCTGATGAAAATCATCGAACTTTTGTCATGAAAGAGTCCATTTTGAGCATCTTTTGAGATTCACAATGTTTAGAAAATAATGGTTTAGAGTTTTTTTTTTTTTTTTTTTTTTTTTTTTTTTTTTTTTTTTTTTTTTTTTTTTTTTTTTTTTTTTTTTTTTTTTTTTTTTTTTTTTTTTTTTTTTTTTTTTTTTTTTTTTTTTTTTTTTTTTTTTTTTTTTTTTTTTTTTTTTTTTTTTTTTTTTTTTTTTTTTTTTTTTTTTTTTTTTTTTTTTTTTTTTTTTTTTTTTTTTTTTTTTTTTTTTTTTTTTTTTTTTTTTTTTTTTTTTTTTTTTTTTTTTTTTCAAATTTCCGAGGTTTCAACAGGTTGATAAAATCATCGAACTTTTGCATGAAAGAGTCCATTTTGAGCATCTTTTGAGATTCACAATGTTTAGAAAGTAGAATTTTGGAGTTTCCAGATTTTCATTTTTTTCACGTTTTTTTTTTGGGTAGAAATTTGACGATTTTTTTAAAATTTCCGAATTTCAACAGTATGATAAAATCATTCGAACTTTTCATGAAAGAGTCCAATTTGAGCATCTTTCGAGATTCAAATGTTCAGGAAGTAGAATTTTTGAGTTTCCTGATTTTTAATTTTTTCACGTTTTTTTTTTTGGGGGGGGGGGGGGAATTGACGATTTTCTTCAAATTTCCGATGTTCAACAGTGTGATAAATTCATCGAACTTCTACATGAAAGAGTCTATTTTGAGCATCTTTTCGCGATTCACAATGTCCAGAAAGTAGAATTTTGGAGTTTCCAGATCTTTTATTTTTTTCACTTTTTTTTTTTTTGGAGGGGGTGGGGGGGGGAAATTTGAACGATTTTTTCAAATAATTCCGAGTTTTCAACAGTTGATAAAATCATTCGATCTTTTGCATGAAAGAGTCCATTTTGAGCATCTTTCGAGATTCACAATGATTCAAAAGTAGAATTTTGGATGTTTCGATATTTTTATTTTTTTCACGTTTTTTTTTTTTGGTGAAATTTTGACCGATTTTTTCAAATTTCCGAATTTTCGACAATCTGATGAAATCATCGAACTTTTTCATGAAAGAGTCGATTTTGAACGTCTTTCGAGTTTCACAATGTTTAAAAAGTATAATTTTAGGAGTTTACAGATTTTTGATTTTTTCACGTTTTTTGGGTGAAATTTGACGATTTTTTCAAATTTCCGAGTTTTCAACAGAATGATAAAATCATCGAACTTTGCATGAAAGAGTCCATTTTCAGCATTCTTTCGAGATTCACAATGTCCAGAAGTAGAATTTTTGAGTTTACCGATTTTTCATTTTTTTCACTTTTTTTTTTTTGGAGGGGGGGGGGGGGGCTGGGGGAATTTGACGATTTTTTCAAATTTCCGAGGTTTCAACAGTGTGATAAAATCATCGAACTTTTGCATGAAAGAGTCCATTTTTAGCATCTTTTGAGATTCACAATGTTTAGAAAGTAGAATTTTGGAGTTTCCAGATTTTTGATTTTTTTCACGTTTTTTTTTTTTGGTGAAATTTGACGATTTTTTCAAATTTCCAAGTTTTTCAACAGTAAGATAAAACATCGAACTTTTGCATGAAAGAGGTCCATTTTCAGCATCTTTCGAGATTCATAATGTCCAGAAGTAGAATTTTTGAGTTTCCATGATTTTTCATTTTTTCACGTTTTTTTTTTTTTTTTGGAAATTTGCCGATTTTTTATAAATCCATTTTCTGAGATTTTTTTCGATTCACAACTGATGTAAATCTTTCAAATTTTTTTCACGAAATAGTTTTCCGACTAATTGAGAACATCGATCTTCAGAGAGTTTTTACATTAATCATAAATTAAAATTTTGGATTTTGAAATTTTTCGTTTTTCACGTTTTTAATGGTGAAATTTTGACGATTTTTTCAAATTTCCGACTTTCGACAATCTGATGAAATCATCGAACATTTTCATGAAAGAGTCGATTTTCAACGTGTTTCGAGTTTCACAATGTTTAAAAAGTATAATTTAGGAGTTTACAGATTTTTGATGTTTCTCACGTTTTTTTGTGTGAAATTTGACGATTTTTTCAAATTTCCGTTTCAACAGTATGATAAAATCATCGAACTTTTGCATGAAAGAGTCTATTTTCAGCATCTTTCGAGATTCACAATGTCCAGGAAGTAGAATTTTTGAGTTTCCAGATTTTTCATTTTTTTCACTTTTCTTTTTTTTGGGTGAAATTTGACGATTTTTTAAAATTTCCGATTTTTCGACAATCTGATGAAATCTTCAAATTTTTTCACGAAATAGTCGACTTTGAGCATCTTCAGAGTTTTACAATGATCATAAATTAAAAATTTGGATTTTTGAAATTTTCGATTTTTCCACGTTTTACGGTGAAATTTTGACGATTTTTTCAAATTTCCGACTTTTCGACAATCTGATGAAATCATCGAACATTTTCATGAAAGAGTCGATTTTGAACGTGTTTCGAGTTTCACAATGTTTAAAAAGTATAATTTAGAGTTTACAGATTTTGATTTTTTCACGTTTTTTTTGGGTGAAATTTGACGATTTTTTCAATTTCCGAGTTTTCAACAGTTGATAAAATCATCGAACTTATGCATGAAAGAGACCATTTCAGCATCTTTCGAGATTTACAATGTCAGGAAGTAGAATTTTGAGTTTCCAGATTTTTCATTTTTTTTCACGTTTTTTTTTGGAGGGGTGGGGGGGAATTTGACGATTTTCCAAATTTCCGAGGTTTCACAGTGTGATAAAATCATCGAACTTTTGCATGAAAGAGTCCATTTGAGCATCTTTTGAGATTCACAATGTTTAGAAGTAGAATTTTGGAGTTTCCAGATTTTTCATATTTTCACGTTTTTTTTTTTGGGAAATTTGACGATTTTTTTTAAATTTCCGACATTTCAACAGTATGATAAAATCATCGATCTTTTCTGAAACAGTCCTTTTGAGATCTTTCGAGTTCACAATGTTCAGAAAGTGAATTTGGAGTTTCCGATTTTTCATTTTTTTCACGTTTTTTTTTTCAGGGGGGGGGGGGGGGTGGGGAATTGATGATTTTTTCAAATTTCGAGGTTTCAACAGTGTGATAAAATCATCGAACTTTTGCATGAAGAGTCTATTTTGAGCATTTTTCGAGATTCACAATGTCAGAAAGTAGAATTTGAGTTTCCAGATTTTTCATTTTTTTCACTTTTTTTTTTTTTGGAGGGGGGGGGGGGGGGGATTTGACGATTTTTTCAAATTTCCGAGGTTTCAACTGTGTGTAAAATCATCGAACTTTTGCATGAAAGAGTCCATTTTGAGCATCTTTTGAGATTCACAATGTTTAGAAAGTAGAATTTTGGAGTTTCCAGATCTTTCATTTTTTTCAGGTTTTTTTTTTTTTGGGGTGAAATTTGACGATTTTTTCAAATTTCCAAGTTTTCAACAGTATGATAAAATCATCGAACTTTTGCATGAAAGAGTCCATTTTCAGCATCTTTCGAGATCCACAATGTTCAGAAAGTAGAATTTTTGAGTTTCAGATTTATCATTTTTTTCACTTTTTTTTGAGGGGGGGGGGGGAATTTGAGTATTTTTTCAAATTTCCGAGGTTTCACAGTGTGATAAATCATCGAACTTTGCATGAAAGAGTCCATTTTTAGATCTTTTGAGATTCACAATGTTTAGAAAGTAGAATTTGGAGTTTCCAGATTTTTGATTTTTTTCACGTTTTTTTTTTTGGTGAAATTGACGATTTTTCAAATTTCCGAGTTTTCAACAGTATGATGAAATCTTCAAATTTTTTCACGAAATAGTCGACTTTGAGCATCTTCAGAGTTTTACAATGATCATAAATTAAAATTTTGGATTTTTGAAATTTTCGATTTTTCCCGTTTTTGTTGAAATTTTGACGATTTTTTCAAATTTCGAATTTCGACAATCTGATGAATCATCGAACTTTTTCATGAAAGTGTCGATTTTGAACGTCTTTCGAGTTTCACAATGTTTAAAAAGTTAATTTGGAGTTTACAGATTTTTGATTTTTTTCACGTTTTTTTGGGTGAAATTTGACGATTTTTTCAAATTTCCGAGTTTTCAACAGTATGATAAAATCATCGAACTTTGCATGAAAGAGTCCATTTTCAGCATCTTTCGAGATTTACAATGTCCAGGAAGTAGAATTTTTGAGTTTCCAGATTTTTCATTTATTTTCACGTTTTTTTTTTGGAGGGGGGTGGGGGAATTTAACGATTTTCCCAAATTTCCGAGGTTTCAACAGTGTAATAAAATCATCGAACTTTTGCATGAAAGAGTCCATTTTGAGCATCTTTTGAGATTCACAATGTTTAGAAAGTAGAATTTTGGAGTTTCCAGATTTTTCATATTTTTCACGTTTTTTTTTGGTTGAAATTTGACGATTTTTTTTAAATTTCCGACATTTCAACAGTATGATAAAATCATCGAACTTTTCATGAAACAGTCCATTTTGAGCATCTTTCGAGATTCACAATGTTCAGAAAGTAGAATTTTGGAGTTTCCAGATTTTTCATTTTTTTCACGTTTTTTTTTTCACGGGGGGGGGGGGGGGGGGGGGGAATTTGACAATTTTTTCAAATTTCCGAGGTTTCAACAGTGTGATAAAATCATCGAACTTTTGCATGAAAGAGTCCATTTTGAGCATCTTTTGAGATTCACAATGTTTAGAAAGTAGTATTTTGGAGTTTCCAGATTGTTCATTTTTTTCACGTTGTTTTTTTTTTGGGTGAAATTTGACGTTTTTTTTTAAAATTTCCGAGTTTTCGACAATCTGATGAAATCTTCAAATTTTTTCAAGAAATAGTCGACTTTGAGCATCTTCAGAGTTTTACAATGATCAAAAATTAAAATTTTGGATTTTTGAACTTTTGATTTTCTCCACGTTTTATGGTGAAATTTTGACGATTTTTTTTCAAATTTCCGAATTTTCGACAATCTGATAAAATCATCGAACTTTTTCATGAAAGAGTCGATTTTGAACGTCTTTCGAGTTTCACAATGTTCAAAAAGTATAATTTAGGTGTTTACAGATTTTTGATTTTTTTCACGTTTTTTTGGGTGAAATTTGACGATTTTTTCAAATTTCCGAGTTTTCAACAGTATGATAAAATCATCGAACTTTTGCATGAAAGAGTCCATTTTCAGCATCTTTCGAGATTCACAATGTCCAGGAAGTATAATTTTTGAGTTTCCAGATTTTTCATTTTTTTTCACGTTTTTTTTTTTGAAGGGGGGGGGGGGAATTTGACGATTTTTTCAAATTTCCGAGGTTTCAACAGTGTGATAAAATCATCGAACTTTTGCATGAAAGAGTCCATTTTGAGCATCTTTTGAGATTCACAATGTTTAGAAAGTAGAATTTTGGAGTTTCCAGATTTTTCATTTTTTTCACGTTTTTTTTTTGGGTGAAATTTGACGATTTTTTAAAAATTTCCGACATTTCAACAGTATGATAAAATCATCGAACTTTTCATGAAAGAGTCCAATTTGAGCATCTTTCGAGATTCACAATGTTCAGAAAGTAGAATTTTTGAGTTTCCTGATTTTTAATTTTTTCACGTTTTTTTTTCACGGGGGGGGGGGGGGGAATTGACGATTTCTTCAAATTTCCGAGGTTCCAACAGTGTGATAAATTCATCGAACTTTTGCATGAAAGAGTCTATTTTGAGCATCTTTCGAGATTCACAATGTCCAGAAAGTAGAATTTTGGAGTTTCCAGATTTTTTATTTTTTTCACTTTTTTTATTTTTGGAGGGGGGGGGAGGAAATTGACGATTTTTTCAAATTTCCGAGTTTTCAACAGTATGATAAAATCATCGATCTTTTGCATGAAAGAGTCCATTTTGAGCATCTTTCGAGATTCACAATGTTCAGAAAGTAGAATTTTGGAGTTTCCAGATTTTTGATTTTTTTCACGTTTTTTTTTTTTTGGGTGAAATTTGACGATTTTTTCAAATTTCCGAATTTTCGACAATCAGATGAAATCATCGAACTTTTTCATGAAAGCGTCGATTTTGAACGTCTTTCGAGTTTCACAATGTTTAAAAGTATAATTTAGGAGTTTACAGATTTTTGATTTTTTTCACGTTTTTTTGGGTGAAATTTGACGATTTTTTTCAAATTTCCGAGTTTTCAACAGTATGATAAAATCATCGAACTTTTGCATGAAAGAGTCATTTTCAGCATCTTTCGAGATTCACAATGTCCAGGAAGTAGAATTTTTGAGTTTCCAGATTTTTCATTTTTTTCACTTTTTTTTTTTTTTGGAGGGGGGGGGGCGGGCTGGGGGAATTTGACGATTTTTTCAAATTTCCGAGGTTTCAACAGTGTGATAAAATCATCGAACTTTTGCATGAAAGAGTCCATTTTTAGCATCTTTTGAGATTCACAATGTTTAGAAAGTAGAATTTTGGAGTTTCCAGATTTTTGATTTTTTTTCAATTTTTTTTTTTTTTGGTGAAATTTGACGATTTTTTCAAATTTCCAAGTTTTCAACAGTAAGATAAAAACATCGAACTTTTGCATGAAAGAGTCCATTTTCAGCATCTTTCGAGATTCATAATGTCCAGGAAGTAGAATTTTTGAGTTTCCAGATTTTTCATTTTTTTCACGTTTTTTTTTTTTGGGTGAAATTTGACGATTTTTTAAAATTTCCGAGTTTTCGACAAACTGATGAAATCTTCAAATTTTTTCACGAAATAGTCGACTTTGAGCATCTTCAGAGTTTTACAATGATCATAAATTAAAATTTTGGATTTTTGAAATTTTCGATTTTTCCACGTTGAATGGTGAAATTTTGACGATTTTTTCAAATTTCCGACTTTTCGACAATCTGATGAAATCATCGAACATTTTCATGAAAGAGTCGATTTTGAACGTGTTTCGAGTTTCACAATGTTTAAAAAGTATAATTTAGGAGTTTACAGATTTTTGATTTTTCTCACGTTTTTTTGGGTGTGAAATTTGACGATTTTTTCAAATTTCCGAGTTTTCAACAGTATGATAAAATCATCGAACTTTTGCATGAAAGAGTCCATTTTCAGCATCTTTCGAGATTCACAATGTCCAGGAAGTATAATTTTTGAGTTTCCAGATTTTTCATTTTTTTTCACGTTTTTTTTTTGAAGGTGGGGGGGGGGGGGGGAATTTGACGATTTTTTTTAAATTTCCGAGGTTTCAACAGTGTGATAAAATCATCGAACTTTTGCATGAAAGAGTCCATTTTGAGCATCTTTTGAGATTCACAATGTTTAGAAAGTAGTATTTTGGAGTTTCCAGATTTTCATTTTTTTCACGTTGTTTTTTTTTTGGGTGAAATTTGACGTTTTTTAAAATTTCCGAGTTTTCACAATTGATGAAATCTTCAAATTTTTTCACAGAAATAGTCGACTTTGAGCATCTTCAGAGTTTTACAATGATCATAAATTAAAATTTTGGATTTTTGAAAATTTTCGATTTTTCCAGTTTTATGTGAATTTTGACGATTTTTTCAAATTTCCGAATTTTCGACAAACTGATGAAATCATCGAACTTTTTCATGAAGAGTCATTTTGAACGTTTTTCGAGTTTCACAATGTTTAAAAAGTATAATTTAGGAGTTTACAGACTTTTGATTTTTTCCACGTTTTTTTTGGGGAATTTGACGTTTTTCAAATTTCGGTTTTCAACAGTATGATAAATCATCGAACTTTGCATGAAAGAGTCCATTTCAGCATTTCGGATTTACAATGTCAGGAAGTAGAATTTTGGTTTCCAATTTTTATTTTTTCCGTTTTTTTGAATTGACGTTTTTTTCGAGTTTCAACATGATTAAATTCGACTTTTATGAAAGAGTCATTTGAGCTTTTTAGTCCATGTTTGAAATAGATTTTGGTTTCAGATTTTTTATTTTTCAGTTTTTTTTTTGGGTAATTTGAGATTTTAATTTCCGATTTCAAAGTTATAAATATCGAACTTTTCATGAAGTCCTTTTAGCTTTTGAGTTACATTCGAAATAGAATTTTGAGTTTCAATTTTTTTTTTTTCACGTTTTTTTTTTTAGGGGGGGGGGGGGGGGAAAATTGAATTTTTTCAATTCCGAGGTTTCAACAGTGGATAAAATCATCGAACTTTGCATGAAAGAGTCCATTTTGGATTTTGAGATTCACAATGTTTAAAAGTAGTATTTTGGAGTTTCCGATTTTTATTTTTTCAGTTTTTTTTTGGGTGAAATTTGACGTTTTTAAATTCGAGTTTTACATAGATAAATTCAAATTTTTCATGAAAAGTCATTTGCATCTCGAGTTACAATGATCAAAATAAATTTTGAAATTTTCGATTATTCCACGTTTTATGGTGAAATTTTGACGATTTTTTCAAATTTCCGAATTTTCGACAATCTGATGAAATCATCGAACTTTTTCATGAAAGAGTCCATTTTGAGCATCTTTTGAGATTCACAATGTTTAGAAAATATAGTTTAGGAGTTTACAGATTTTTGATTTTTTTCACGTTTTTTTCGGGTGAAATTTGAAGATTTTTTCAAATTTCCGAGTTTTCATCAGTATGATAAAATCATCGAACTTATGCATGAAAGAGTCCATTTTCAGCATCTTTCGAGATTTACAATGTCCAGGAAGTAGAATTTTTGAGTTTCCAGATTTTTCATTTATTTTCACTTTTTTTTTTTGGAGGGGGGAGGGGGGGAATTTGATGATTTTTTCAAATTTCCGAGGTTTCAACAGTGTAATAAAATCATCGAACTTTTGCATGAAAGAGTCCATTTTGAGCATCTTTTGAGATTCACAATGTTTATAAAGTAGAATTTTGGAGTTTCCAGATTTTTCATATTTTTCACGTTTTTCTTTTTTGGGTGAAATTTGACGATTTTTTAAAAATTTCCGACATTTCAACAGTATGATAAAATCATCGAACTTTTCATGAAACAGTCCATTTTGAGCATCCTTCGAGATTCACAATGTTCAGAAAGTAGAATTTGTGAGTTTTCAGATTTTTCATTTTTTTCACGTTTTTATTTCACGGGTGGGAGGGGGGGGGAATTGACGATTTTTTCAAATTTCCAAGGTTTCAACAGTGTGATAAAATCATCGAACTTTTGCATGAAAGAGTCTATTTTGAGCATTTTTCGAGATTCACAATGTCCAGAAAGTAGAATTTTGGAGTTTCCAGATTTTTCTTTTTTTTCACTCTTTTTTTTGGGAGGGGGGTGGGGAGGGAATTTGACGATTTTTTCAAATTTCCGAGTTTTCAACAGTATGATAAAATCATCGAACTTTTGCATGAAAGAGTCCATTTTCAGCATCTTTCGAGATTCACAATGTCCAGGAAGTAGAATTTTTGAGTTTCCAGATTTTTCATTTTTTTTCACGTTTTTTTTTTGGAGGGGGGGGGGGGGAATTTGATGATTTTTTTCAAATTTCCGAGGTTTCAACAGTGTGATAAAATCATCGAACTTTTGCATGAAAGAGTCCATTTTTAGCATCTTTTGAGATTCACAATGTTTAGAAAGTAGAATTTTGGAGTTTCCAGATTTTTGATTTTTTTCACGTTTTTTTTTTTTTTGGTGAAATTTGACGATTTTTTCAAATTTCCGAGTTTTCAACAGTATGATGAAATCTTCAAATTTTTTCACGAAATAGTCGACTTTGAGCATCTTCAGAGTTTTACAATGATCATAAATTAAAATTTTGGATTTTTGAAATTTTCGATTTTTCCACGTTTTAAGGTGAAATTTTGACGATTTTTTCAAATTTCCGAATTTTCGACAATCTGATGAAATCATCGAACTTTTTCATGAAAGAGTCGATTTTGAAGGTCTTTCGAGTTTCACAATGTTTAAAAAGTATAATTTAGGAGTTTACAGATTGATTTTTTTCATTTTTTTTGGTGAAATTTGCGATTTTTCAATTCCGAGTTTCACAGTATGATAAAATCTCGAACTTATGCATGAAAGAGCCATTTTGACTCTTTGGATTCACAATGTTAGAAAGTAGAATTGGAGTTCCAGATTTTCTATTTTTCACGTTTTTTTTTGGTGAAATTTCGATTTTTTTAAATTTCGACATTTCAACAGTATGATAAAATACGACTTTCATGAAACAGTCATTGAGCACTTTCGATTACAATGTTCAGAAGTGATTGGAGTTTCAGTTTTTCATTTTTTTCAGTTTTTTTTCACGGGGGGGGGGGGGATTTGATGATTTTTTCAATTCGAGGTTTCAAAAGTGTGATAAAATCATCGAACTTTTGCATGAAGGCTATTTGAGCTTTCGAGTTCACATGCAGAAAGTGAATTGGAGTTCAGATTTTTCATTTTCACTTTTTTTTTTTTGGAGGGGGGGGGGGGGGGAGGAATTGACGATTTTTCAAATTCCGAGTTTCAACTGGTGATAAATTATCGAATTTGCAGAAGAGTCCTTTGAGCATCTTTTGAGATCACATGTTTAGAAGTAGAATTTGAGTTTCAGATCTTTCATTTTTCGGTTTTTTTTTTTGGGGGAAATTTGCATTTTTAAATTTCCAGTTCGACAATCTGATAAATCTTCAATTTCATGAAATAGTCGACTTTGAGTCTTCAGAGTTTTAAAAGATATAATTAAATTTTGGATTTTTCAGTTTGGGAATTTGCATTTTTTCAAATTCGACTTTTCGAAATCTGGAAACATCAAACATTTTCATGGTTTTGAACGTGTTTCGAGTTCACAATTTAAAAAGTATAATTAGGTGTTTACAGATTTTGATTTTTTCAGTTTTTTGGTTGAATTTGACGATTTTTCAAATTTCGAGTTTCAACAGTTGATAAAATCATCGAACTTTGCATGAAGAGTTTTTTCAGCATCTTTCGAGATTCACAATGTCAGAAGTAGAATTTTTGAGTTTCCAGATTTTCATTTTTTTCACTTTTCTTTTTTTTTGGGTGAAATTGACGATTTTTAAAATTCCGATTTTCGACATCTATGAAATCTTCAAATTTTTTCACGAAATGTCGCTTAGCATCTCAGAGTTTACAAGATTAAATTAAATTTTGATTTTGAAATTTTCGATTTTTCAGTTTTATGGTGAAATTTGAGATTTTTTCAAATTTCGACTTTTCGACAATTGATAAATTCGAACATTTCAGAAAGAGTCGATTTTGAATGTTTGAGTTTCCAATGTTTAAAAGATAATTTAGGAGTTAAGATTTGATTTTTTTCCTTTTTTTTTGGTGTAATTTGACGATTTTTCAAATTTCGAGTTTTCAACAGTATGATAAAACATCGATTATGCATGAAAGAGACCATTTTCAGACTTTCGAGTTACAATGCCAGGAAGTAAATTTGAGTTTCAGATTTTTCATTTTTTACTTTTTTTTTTGGGGGGTGGGGGAATTTGACGATTTTCCCAAATTTCCGAGGTTTCAACGTGTGATATCATCGAACTTTTGCATGAAAGAGTCCATTTTGAGCATCTTTGAGTTCACAATGTTAGAAAGTAAATTTTGGGTTTCCAGATTTTTATATTTTTCACGTTTTTTTTGGTTGAATTTACGATTTTTTTTAAATTTCGACATTTCAACAGTATGATAAATATAACTTTTCATGAAACTCCATTTTGAGCATCTTTCGAATCACAATGTCAGAAGTAGATTTGGAGTTTCAGATTTTTCATTTTTTTCACGTTTTTTTTTTCACGGGGGGGGGGGGGGGGTGGGGAATTGATGTTTTTCAATTTCCGAGGTTTCAACGTGTGATAAAATCACGAACTTTGCATGAAGAGTCTATTTGAGCATTTTTCGAGTTCACAATGTCAGAAAGTAGATTTTGGAGTTTCCAGATTTTTCATTTTTTTCACTTTTTTTTTTTGGAGGGGGGGGGGGGGGGGAATTTGGCGATTTTTTCAAATTTCCAGTTTTCAACGTATGATAAAAATCATCGACTTTTGCATGAAAGAGTCATTTTCAGCATCTTTCGAGATCCACATTGTTCAGAAATAGAATTTTTGAGTTTCAGATTTTTCATTTTTTTCACCTTTTTTTTTTGGGAGGGGGGGGGGGGGATTTGATGATTTTTTCAAATTTCCGAGGTTTCAACAGTGTGATAAAATATCGAACTTTTGCATGAAAGAGTCCATTTTTAGCATCTTTTGAGATTCACAATGTTTAGAAAGTAGAATTTTGGAGTTTCCAGATTTTTGATTCTTTTCACGTTTTTTTTTTTTTGGTGAAATTTGACGATTTTTTCAAATTTCCGAGTTTTCAACGTGATGAAATCTTCAAATTTTTTCACGAAATAGTCGACTTTGAGCATCTTCAGAGTTTTACAATGATCATAAATTAAAATTTTGGATTTTGAAATTTTCGATTTTTCCACGTTTTATGTTGAAATTTTGACGATTTTTTCAAATTTCCGAATTTTCGACATTGATGAAATCATCGAACTTTTTCATGAAAGGTCCATTTTGAAGTCTTTCGAGTTTCACAATGTTTAAAAGTATAATTTAGGAGTTTACAGATTTTGATTTTTTTCACGTTTTTTTGGGTGAAATTTGACGATTTTTTTCAAATTTCCGAGTTTTCAACAGTATGATGAAAAT
>NW_027629617.1:7500-15341 GCF_034508935.2 Berghia stephanieae | reverse complement strand
TACAGTCCAGGTCCCAGAGGGGAGGTATAGGACCGAAGTCAGCCAATCGTGTTCCCATCCCATCCTCCAAACATTATATGGCTCCGTAAAAACATCGACACACACGATGACCCCCACGCATACCTGGCCGATTTCAAACCCCTGTTCTGTTGAAGACGATGCCCTACAAAACCCCATGCCTTTAAAAAACCAAAAGATTTAATTTTAAAGAAATCAAAATCAATGAAAAAAATTTTTCTAAAAATTCTGTTTCGGTGTCTTTGTTTTACATTCCGGCCCAGAGGGGGTGAAGACCAGAAGTAGCCAGATCATGATTCCATCCCATCCTCCCAAACATGAATGGTCTCCGTCAAAACATCGACACAATCGATGACCCCCACCATACCGGCCTGACTTCTAACCCTGTTTGTTGAAAGACGATCCCCATACACAAACCATCCCTTTGAAAACCAAAAAATTTAATTTGTAAAGAAATCAAAATCAATGAAAAAAATTTTCTATAACTCTGTGTCTTCCCCCCCCCCCCGAAATCTCTTTCAATATCTAATTTCACCTAAAATTCACCAATCCAATCTCAAATGTGAAAACTTTAATTTCATCACAGAATAAGTTTATCTGAGATTTATGAGTAATTGAATACTGATTTGGTGGAAATTACTTCTCATCAACATGGGAAAGTTACTCAATGATATTAATCCGAAAAGGGCAGGTGCTCAAAAAAAAAATCCTGCAACTACCAAAAAAGGGAAAAAACAGAAGGGGGTTAATTATATAAATGCGGTTTTTTTTCATTTTCGAATTCCGGCCAGACAAAAAAAAAACCGGGGAGACCTCTTTTTCAAAAAAAAAAATCCGGCCTGCCGGATTTTTCCGGGGAACTTTCACCCTGCATACAACCAAAGGGTAGAAACAATTTTCAATTCCTTTTCATAAAATAAAAGAATATAAACTTTGTCTTCACATAAGGGTCTTAAACAAAAGATTTAATAATAATTATAAATTTGGGGGGGGGGGGGGGGGGGGGGGGGGGGGGGGGGGGGGATGGGAGATGGACAAAAAGGGAAAAATAGTGGGGGGGGGGGGGTGATTTCATAAAATAACAAAAAGATAACAATAAAAACGAAAACACCAAAACTAAATCCCCGCTATTTCACATGAGACATACATAATAAGATATAAGTCAGAGGGGAAAAGAAAACTATATTGAAATTAAACTTATAAAAGTATATATCAAGCAATTATTTTATAGCGATGTAAAGACCACCTAACAGGTACAAAGGAAGTAAAAATAAAATAATAAATAACAAAACAAAAACAATGTAACAGAACAAAACTATACAAAAACAAAACATACAAAAAACAATAAAATAAAACAAACAAAAAATAATAACAACAACAACAACAAAGCAAGCCAACCCTTCACCACCCCCCCCCCCCCCCCCACACACACACACAGAGAAAAACAAACAATTAATTAAAAATAATAAAATGAACAAGCACAAATTACAGAAACTTACTTTTGGATCCAACCGGTTCTATGGGCGTCCACTCTGGCTTGTATTCTTGTCTGCTGACATACTGTTCAAATATACCCTCTGTAAGATAATTAAATTAAAATTAAAAGTTTATACTTTCACGACAAGAGCAAATCAACATCTCTCTATTTATGGTGATATCACTAATATAATATAGACCTGTAAATGAGCTCTATAAAAATTGACTGAAACTCTTTGTAATTCGTCGTAGCGGAAAAATTCAAAGAATCGAAATGAGAGGAAAACAGCAAGCTCGCTTGAGCAAAACAATGGCAGAAAACTAATTTGCGCTGGAATTAATTAGGCTACTTACCGTTGTTCCTTATAATTAGGTACCCAATCAGTGAAGAAACTAGAAACGGTTAACCAGTTTGTTTACAATGCGAGGCAATCGAGATGTACTGTAGCAATCACTAACTTTCGATTTGAAGGTGTCTACATGACGCACTTCCGGCTTTCGCATTTTACTTTTTTTCATACTTTTACTTCCCTCCAGGTAAATGTGGTCAATTTTGGCTTAGACGAAACAGCGAAATTTGTCGCTCAGCGGCTCACTTAAAATTGGCTACCATTGGGATCATGACAGGTTTGGAAAGTGAAAAAATAATTTCACGAAGGCTGTGTGAAACTACACTGGGGTGTGTTCAGACATGGCAATTCTAAAAAGTGTCGCTTAGCCTTGGCTATATATCTATCGTTAATATAAACGGCCCATGAACTAAGCGTAGCACTGTGAAACATTCCAAATTACTTTACGTCTTTCTTTCTTTCCTTTTTTTAAATATTTGAATTTGACGAATTGACTGATTTCCGTTAATTGACTGAGAATTTACAGGTCTAAATAATATCATCATTATCATAATAATGTCAATGATGTCGATTGAAAGGATGATGATGATGATGATGACGATGATTGATATCCATACCATTATTAGCCTGGTCTATCAGCACTTCACAACCTTTGAAGTCACCATGTACCACCTGAAAACAAAAAAGTTCTTCTGTCAAATTTACATTCACTTGCCTTTCAAAATCATTGTCTGTTTTTGTAAATATGGATAATGGTGGCTAATTAAAGGCAGGTTATGCACAGGCATTTATTCATTTTAATCATCATACTACTGTGAAAATTAAGATAGATCGAAATAAATCTTTTAAACCATGTGTGGTCTTATGGCATGACACTAGCCTTAGGATAAGAAGGTCCTGGGTTGGGGCCGCGCTCTGAGCGACGCATAGTTGAGTACTCAGATAAGGCTCTTTACTCAAACTCTCTCACTGTGCTCAGGTGTAAAATGAGTACCTGGTCATTAACAGTGTTGTCTCTGTCGTAAAAAAAAAAAAAATATTGAAATTTCGCCTTACGGTACAGACATCATGTCTCGTCCTACATGTTAAGTGTTGCTGTTGGCGAGGCACCCCTTGTAAAACGCCTTAAGTATGTTCATTGGATAATGTGCTATATAAAAGCTCAAGTATTTTATAATTTTGAACTTGAAATAATTTTCACCTCATGGTTCACCTCAACACACCAAAAAAAAAAAAAAAAAAGAATTGAGACAGTCAATCACATATTTGAACTTGGCTAAAATAAGATCCAAAAATATCTATATAAACTAAATAATTCATCAGTAAAAGTGGCAGATAATTTACTGGACTCATACATTTCAACTTAATGGCCAGTATCTTGTTCTACTCACCAGTAAATTATGAAGTTGTGTTAAAATTGGATGTTCCAGAGATATATTGGTTTTCTTGCTCAATGCCTCATAAGCCTCTGTGTAGCAACGCTGTCGGAAATGCTTCAAACATAGCCTGATTGCTTCTCTTTCTCGATACTGGTATGTGTAAAAAGAATAATTCCCAACACATAAAATGGTTAAAAAAAAAAAAAATAAAAATAAAAAACCAAAAAAAAAACCCAAATAGTTATTGGAAAAGCCAATTTATAAAAAAGGAAAGTATAGAAAATTTTAATTAATTACAAAAACAAGATACAGTTAAAGCTCAATAATTTGAACACTTCCATCCCAAACATTTATCTGGCTTAACAAATCAAAAACAAAACTGACTATAAACTGGAAACAGGAGGAAAGATGACGTGCACGGTTCACTTTCTAAAATGGTTGGGTTACCTGCTGCTTGCAAAAAATCTAAGCTTCTTGTTAAACGATTAAATGGTATAAGAAAATGTTTCAATACTACATGAACATTGTCTCAGCTAAATTCAAAGAAATGCAGTTGACTCCAAAAAAAAGTACACAGATTATGAAATGATGGATGGACTATTATTTTATATTCTTGAATTTGAGCCAAGTATCAGAAGATTATCAAATGATGGATGGACTGTATTATTTTAGATCCTCAATTTGAGCCAAGTATCAGAAGATTATGAAATGATGGATGGACTGTATTATTTTATATTCTTGAATTTGACCAAATATCAGATGTTGGACTTCGACTTATTATGACCTTATGAAAAGAATTTTATCAAATATCATTAATTAGATTCATCTGTAATGTTACAAAAGGTCATCAAAAGTGTAAAAAATCCTGCTTAAATATCAATCAATGAAGTTAACAAGAAAAGAAATCACTTCAATCATATAGAGGTGACTATTGTGAAAACTTCCAGAAAACAGATTGATACAACAAAAGATTTAGAAGAATGTACCAGATGATGCAGCAAGGAAAAAACAAACTGATAAAATTCAGCCAGAAATTGCAAACAAAAAAAAAAGACAATCATAACTGAAGAGCAACTTACTTATGGGACAGCGTGGCTTCGAGGTAAGGTCTTTGCTTCGTACCTGAAAGGTACCGAATTCGATCACCCGCCGCGTTGTGTGGCCTTGAGCAAGTCACCTCACCCTAGCTCACTTTGCGGCGCTGCACTGCGGCTGACACCTGGGTTATTCCAGTCTTCCCTTGGAATAGACCCTAAAGAAAAATTTCCCCATGGGGATGAATAAAGGGAATCTTACCAAAAAAAAAAAAACCACTCACTGTATTGTACCAATTCATACAAGGTTTGACATCCTCCCACCGGTTGTTGCCAAGGATCTCAACATACCATATGCTGAAATTAAAGCTGGGACCCCAAGCTTGTAACGGCACTGAGAAGTATGAAAAGATTATGAACCAATGACTATCTAATCTAAAGAATGATAACTAAATCATATCACAAAACAAGAGTGAAAGAGCTCAGAGAGAATTAATTTGACAAAATTTATCAATTCCCCGCTTCAACATTGCATTGTTTACCATGCTCATGAAATAATGATGATAATAAAAATAATAATAATAATAATAATAATAATAATATAATAATAATAATAATAATAATAATAATAATAATAATAATAATAATAATAATAATAATAATAATAATAATAATATATACGTCATTCATCAAAAAAAAAATGGAAATTCGTTTACAGACGTGGCATGCATAAGTTTAAGAACCAAGAACTGCAAAGGAATAAAAGATGATGAAGATGATGATGAAATACTTTAAACACAAAAGGTTGAGGCCATGTGGTAAGACATTCGCCTTCGGATTGGAAGGTCCAGGGTGTCGAGTCTTCCTCTGAGCGGTGCATAGTTAAGTCCCAGGAAAAGACTCTTTTCTCACTTTCCTTCACCATACCCAGGTGTAAAATAAGTAGCCATGGACGGTCCCAAGCCCGTGTAAACTCAGGGGGAGAATGTTGTGATAGCGGACAGGAAACTCAACTTCGGTTAATTACATTTCCGCTGATTATCTGGAGTGGACTGTACATGAAAGAGCAAAGCCACTTCACATCAATCAACTAAGAATTTATGTTGATGGCCATTAAAAAATAAATTTTAAAAGCATCATGTATTGCAATTTTAAGTTACTGACAGGTTGCCCACCCCCCCCCGTGTACTGAAACGAATGAGAAAGAGGGGAGGGGAGGGGGAGGGGGAGGGGAAGGGGAGTTGGAGGAAAGACAGGCATTCTAAACAAAATAAAAACAAAACACCATAGATGTTGTGAAAAACAATCAACTTGCTCATACTTACTGGTATGCATGTATATCTGTGCTTGTGTACAAGTTTGTTTGCATGTGAGTGTTAGGGAATGAGTATAAAACAATTCAGAAGCAAAAGCAATCCCTCAAACGCCTATCTCAAAAATAATGAAGTTCATTTTGAGGATGATAACAAAAAAATTTTAAAAATGGGACAATTCCTTTAATTCTAAAAAAAACTTTCACTTCGTCTTTCAACTGTTTGATATTTCAATATAAGAGAATAATAATGTGAGACAGTGGGCTTTTTCCAGGCTTCTTCGTGTTTTTGCTTTTTAACATAGCATACGTACCTATTTTAATAAAACGACACGGGAAAGGATGACCATCAATTTCATGCCGAAGGAGGAACTTCTCTGATTGGTGGTCATTCTTTAATCCTCTGAGAAGAGAACATAATTTGGTTAAATCCTTGATTATGTCAAAATATGTTGAAGAGCATCTACACTTTTGCTATACCAAGTTCAAGCATATAAAAAATCAACTTTGCCGTTATATGAACTATAGAGTGATGTATATATCCACTATTAAATGATGATGATGATGCTGATGGAATGTTATTGTGATGGATTGATGTACAATTTATACATAAACTCATAAATAGAGGTGCCTAAATGAGTGAATAAAATGGAGATAAAGATAAAGGGAGTAAATCTGTGTAAATCATGAATGTGTTGTTCATTCATGAGTCAGATTTACTCCCTTTATCTTTATCTCCAATTTTTACATAAGCTTTCAGTGACTGACTGCTCAAACATTTCTTGTATAGTGTCATCTGTTTTTCAATCTGTTACTTTTTACTGCATATTCTTTTAAGTGTCATCTAATTTTCAATCTACTACTGTGTACTCTTTATCCCTTTTTTATGTTGTTGGAAAGCACATATAACATAATATCTTTTATGGAAATAAGATCGTAATTCCATTCAAAATATCTTGTTAGCTCATGACTGGTCACTTTTACAACTTACCCATCAAGAACTTCTATCATGTGATCTTCTGTCAAGCCTCCATACACTTTGAACTTCTTGAGATTGCATACATGCGTTTTCTCAAATTTGCCAAACACAATAAACTTTACAATGGCTGGCTTTTCAAGTTTAAGAACCAAGAACTGCAAAGGCATAAAAGATGATGATGATGATGATGATGATGATGATGATGATGATGATGATGATGATGATGATGATGATGATAGTAGTAATAATACAGTCCACTCCGGATAATCGCAACACCCTGGGATCAGCGAAAATGTCGTGATTAACAGAAGTTGGGTTTCCTGTACACTATTGCAACATTTTACACAAATATGGTAAACTCAAACCAGTAGTTATAAACCTTGTTCTTAGTCTACCACAAACTGAGCAATTTGATTGAAACAAAAACCATATGGCAGCCCTGTATAGATTTTGACAAGCAAAAGGAGCTTTTGGGTCAACCCGACATCTTATTCAGAGTGGATTCACAGTCACTCTTTTGTTCTTAACATTTGTAAGAGTGTAAGAGTCAAAGAGATTAGCCGTGATGAGAGATAATAAGCTCTCACCAAACTTGTTGGTCAGAATGCACAGTTGTCAATCCCAAAACAAAGAATATCATTTCTCAGTCTCTACTTACAAGAGTCATTTTCTACCTGTTGTGTAGACTATGCCCAGCCCAATTGCCTCATATCTAATTGTCAACATAGATGAGCGCACGAACCCGTATTGAAAAGCCCAGCTCTATTTTGTCTCTATTAGAGTGGTGACACACTACTGTAGCATTAAACCCCGCCCACCTCGATTCTTCAACCTGTCATGATTTCACCCATGATGAAATTTAATCATGAGATTTTGTTTGATTGATTTAATGAATTTTCCTCTTTTTGAGGTTAAAAATTTGTTGCGATTAACCGAAGTTTGGTGCAATTAAACAGCGACTTTTATATAGAATTAATTCCATTTCTTGGGAAATGTTGCGATTAACCGAATGTTGCGATTATCCAGAGTGAACTATAATAATAATCTATTCTAAAGAAAAATAGGGTTGGGGGTCAAATTGTTCATTACAGCCAATGTTAAGGTTTTGCCAACAAACACAGAATTACTAGGAAATCTAAAACTTACAAAAACTAATTTTCTTTTACAAATTGATAAATGAGTAAGTTGCAAACCTTTTCTAAATTAAGAGAAAGTTTATCACCCTTTGACCCAAATGATAATTTATAAAATCTGCTAGCAGTTAATGATCGGCCATGTTTATTAATGTTTTAA
>NW_027629617.1:0-5000 GCF_034508935.2 Berghia stephanieae | reverse complement strand
AAACTGCACTATAAATCTGACCGTTTAGTTTCCCGCTGTTCCGAGCGCCGACGTAACCTCACCCGACAGGTAACCGGGGTCAACAGCGGTCAGCCGATATCAATTCCCAGAACGTAGATTTGACGTGCATTGGGTGATACCAATGGATGATTTCCGTACCAATTAACCTCACGATCTTCGTGACGATGCAATTCCACCCAAATGCAAAGAATTCTCGCAGACCTCCTCTTTCCATCGGTCCAATTTTTATTTCAATATCTCCAGTACTTATTCCACAAGCCGTGATTCAAATTCACCTATTTTTCTATAACATTTAAATAAAATTACTTGTAATTACCTCAGGATTCTAAAAAAAACGTTGCTATAAACTTCAAATTTTTTTTGGTGTGATTCACAAGGCACAAGTTTTACTACGAAATGAGGTAAGTCTCATTTACTCTTCAGTTTTCATTATTTTGTAATGATTATTTTTCCGCCGTAGGTCAGGTAATAATGATATTACCTCTTTAGCCTTGTTCTTGAAACGTAATATTTCGCTGCGGTTTTATTGTTAATTATATTTTTATTTTTTATTTTTTTCAATGATGAGTTAATTTGATTTTTAAATTGCATAATTTGAATTATCTTGCTAATGTTTAATTTTAAATGACATTGTGTGTTGGGCCTCAACTTAGCTCAACTGCTTGTTAGAATTTTCCTGCCCCCCCCCCCCCCCCCCCTTTCTTTCACCAAATTGGGTGAAGTATTTGGTTTTTCTTTTTCCAAATTTTATGTACGCTGTTATGTATGCATGGATATGAGAAGTAATACAGAGTGTTTTAGAACTCATTTTATTCATTAATTCACTATATCATTGCTTACATCGCTCAGTCAATTTTGAATTTTCTCTTACAGCATGGACCACACAATTGCAAGTCATAACCAAGTAGTGAATTCATTATGTAGGACATGTGGTATGATTTGTTTAACACAGAAATAGAAACGTGCCCGCAAGAAACCATTTAAATGTTCAAATTATTCTAATGACATTCTTTTAGTCTATGGGACTGACACGGCATTGGACAAGCAAGGAGCACACTCATAATTTATGTGTAAAAAGTACACATTATAAAGCACATTGAACACACGACTCATTATCTTCTTTGTATTTGCTCATTGCCCATACGCTAATAATAAATAAATCAACCTTGAAACGGGGTGCACTTGCATGTTTGATATCGACAGAGTAGAATATAACAACAAACTCCAAAACGCAGGAGAGACTTTCAAATCTCATGCACGAGCCACTCACCCTCAGGGATGGTCCTATTGCCTCTGAATTGGACAGAATACCGCATTACACAACAGGCTTACCACAGCAGGTCATTCATTGGCAACCACTGCCACAAATACTTACAAGAAAAAGTCTACACTTACAATTATCCAACAAACAAAGAACTGCACCCACGACCCACTCATCATTGATGACGCATGCAGTATTGGATTAATTTTCGACAATATAGACAAGGCCTATAGTCATGTGCACAACTTTATATCACACACAAAATCGATCAAAGCAGACACAATCCAATATATTCAAAGTGCAATAAAACATTATACGGATACATACAGAAAATATTTTCCAAACAAAATAATCCCAAAACAACACCTCCTTGAGTACCACTGCATACCACACATCACTCAATATAAGTTTGGACTTAGACTTCTTGGAGAACAAGGCACAGAGAGCTGTCACCAAACAACAGCAAAATTGGGAAAAAAAGAGCATCCGACATTATCAATGATATGAATAAAATGCGATTTGTCATCAATGCAATGCAGTTAAAGACCAGCCCCAAACTACACTGACGAGTTTGAATGCTCGTAGCGGATATATTTTTGTTGAGGAAAAATACGTTTTTTGTGAGGAGAAGTATTTACATCTTGTCTTTATAATACATAAAATTCAGACAAATCCATAGCAACGTTTTTTTTTTCTCTAATTTTTGAAATGTTGCACCCACTATATTTTTTGTGTAATTTGTTACCGTTCATTGATAACTTATATTGAGAAATCTAGTAATACTATGAAAAAATAAAAAACACACACAGTAAAAGTAGAAAATATAAACTTTTATACCAAGTCATGATATTTCAACTCATTCAATATGGGTGTCTAACAGACAATAAAACAAAACATTGTTAAATTGAGTGAAACGGCAATCCCCGTTAGGTAAATTCCTCTCTGTGATTGACCGCTCACCGTGACCGGGTCAGCAGGTGTCAGGAACGGGATACCGTCTCAACTAAACTGTTGTCGTTGTGTACGCCGTGCATAATATATGGACCATACCATTCACTTGCTTTTTTGCCAAAGAAAGATAATTCTTTTGCATTCCACAACGCCAGGAAATACTGGGTTTCCTCAAATCATCTCTTAACAGGACATGGCAGAACTGCATCAATATGTGCAGATGGAAACTTGGGAACAGTGATGCCTGCCGGAAATGTCAGGTAGCTCCAGAGACCAGCGATAATCACATCGTCCTCCACTGTCCAGTAACTAAACTTGAAGGTGGCTACGAAGCAGTTCTTAGGGTGGAGGAAGACTTTCGAAGCTGGGTTGACGAAATTAATTTGGAGGTGTAGCCATACTTTTTAAAAAATTGTTTCCTTTCTTTCTTAATTCTTCTTTACTGATTTGTTTAGATAATTGTTCTTCTTCTTATTACCATTTTATTTTCTTTCATTAATTAGTAACCATTTTTATCAGTATACACTTACTTTTACCGTGTTTTATCATTGTTATAATAGTAATTATTATTATTCTGTTTAATTTTCCTTACACTATTACTATTATTATTATTATTATTATTATTATTATTATTATTATTATTATTATTATTATTACTACTACTACTATTATCATATTTACTAATATTATTATTATTAGTTAACTTTCAGTTTCAAATTCGTGTGTCTCAGATTTGATAAGTATTTTGTCAGAACTCTACTAAAGAGTGACAATACAGTGACACTGAGACCTGAGTCTGAGAGGTTAAGAAAGGACCAAAAATGAAGTCGAAGTTTGTTAGACTTTTATATTAGGAGGAGATGGGCTACTAAACTTGGTTGCCATATAATATTAATATTTTATAAATAATCCAAACCGAAAAATAACCCAGATTATTCACAATTAATCCAAATTTCAGAAGAAAAAAAATGTCTTAATTATCCTAATATTACCTATAGAAATATAGAAATGCCATCGACAAGAGTAGTGGTAATAAATAGTGTGTTATTGTTATTGCACTTTTTAAAATGTATTTTTGAAAACTTCTTGATTCTTACAGACAAAATTCAAAATAATCCAAAAATAATCAAGAACTCCAACAAAGACGTCAAAAATAAATAAAATAATCCTACCTGGCAACCCTGCTACTGCGTCTAGGATTAAAGAGATTTGCAATGGACAATTATACGAAATAAATCGTTGAATACAAATGATTCGAAGCGCATATTCATCACAATCCTCGAGATAAACAAGAACTTTAGATACGCAATAAAGTGTATAAAGTCTAAATCTAAATCGAATAAAGGCTGGGAAAGGCGTTGGGCCGTTGGGAGAAGGGAAGGCTTCGTTACAAAATGGTTTACAGTAGAACAAAAGGACTATATAATTCTTCATTGTTACGCAAATATACCAAAGGGAACCAAACTGGAACGTAAATTACCTTCGAAAAGCATAAAATCACAAGAAACTGACGTTACACAGGACAACTGTGGATTGTTCCAAGAAGATGGAAAGACGAAAATACAGGGGAAGGAACTCTTACCTAATCTGAACTGAAGAAAAGGGCAACACAAAAATAGGGAAACAAAACATGAATGTGTAGTGTGTGCTCAGGAAAAAACATAGACGGCACAGGCTTTGAATTTGTCACAGCGATTTGTTAGATTATTGACGTGGTAATTTAGACGGTTTTATTTTTAGACTAAATTATTTTATAAACATCGCTCCTATTTATTTTGTACTTTGTGTGAATTTGTTGAACAATTAATCAATCAGGTTCGATGATTGTGTCATCATCATTAGAGTTTATTATTAGCAATATGACAGTCAACTCTACTAAAGAGTTTTAAAGAGTCATGTTTAAGTCTCACTCACTTAGACTTAGACTAGAAGCATGGGCACTTTCGGAAAGACGTGGTCCCTGTCGGGTGGAATAATTTTACCGATATTTTGTTCGCTGTGATTATCCCCAGACACCTGTCTGGGGATAATAAAAATTTGTTATCCCCAGACACCTGTCTGGGGATAACGAATTTTCATTATCCCCAGACGCATATTTGAAACTCCGCTCTTTTAAACAATCATCCACATTCCAGAATATGGAATGTTTCCAGATGCACATAGAAATAAGGAAAGTTAATAAAATATCTATAAAAACATAAAATTAACCAACATTAAAAGCAGTTGTTACTACATATACATAATATGCGTCGACTTCGAAGTGGGTGTCATGGCCGAATGGTTTAGTCGTCTGCCCTGGAAGTTAGACCATAATCGACGTTGTGGGTTCGAATCCTGGTAACGTCACTTTTTTTTTTTTTAATTCCGTCTTCTTTTTACAGAACGTTGAAAGGGATAAATGTCCCATCCATCCTCCCCCCACCTCTTTTTTTTATTATTAAACTCTCTCTCTCTCTCTCTCTCTCTCTCTCTCTCTCTCTCTCTCTCTCTCTCTCTCTTTTTTTTTTCTAGTTTCTAGCAAATATATTCGTCCCCACTCCGATCTCAAATAGTGTCTTAAAAGAATGAATAATTAAAAAGCAAACAAACAGAAATATTCAGAGAGCGACCAAATGGTCAGATAGAGGAGAAAAAAAACAAAACAATAATTGTTTTAAAAATAAAAACAATAATTGTTTTAAAAATAAAAACAATTTAAGAAATTCATGCTCAGAAACGGAACATTTACATAAAGGGTTAGCAAACAAAAAACTCTAAGGTTTAGGTC
>NW_027629616.1:0-15345 GCF_034508935.2 Berghia stephanieae | reverse complement strand
GTAAAAGAAAATGGTTTTGGGTTTTTTTAAAAAATTGAATTTGTTCCATGGTAAAAGGGTAGTCTCAGACCATTCGGCCCACGAACCGGTTTTCCAATTTCTATAGCATGAAATGGACAATAGTAATTTTGCTACCCTTTGGATAGGGAGCTAGTCTATCGCAAAGTACTGCCACCAGATCTAACAGATCCAGCTACCAATCATGCTGGGTGGACAAGGAGGTTAGAAAAAAAATCCAAAAAAAAAACAACCTTGACAGCACCGGGGATCGATCTCGGTGCCCTTGATTGTTAAGCGAGTGCTTACCAACTGAGCTATTGGACCCCGGGGTTTGGTGAGGATAAGGTTTAAAATGGATGAGAGACCGGAGGGGGAAGAGGGGGGGGGGGGGGGGGGGGGGGGGGGGGGGGGGGGGAAGGGGGGGGGGGGAAGAATAATCGTTGGGGAGGTTTAAGAAAATTTAAAGAATTATTGTTTGGTTATGTGGGTGATTACTTAGCGGGCAAAATTTTGTCCTAGATTTTGCAGGGGGAGGGTATAATTAACAGAAATGTCCATCCCAGCTATTTCGGGCCGGCGAGCTACTTCTTCTCTCCTTCTCTCTCTCTCTCCCCTCTCTCTCCCCTCTCTCTCTCTTTTCTCTCTCTCTCTCTCTCTTCTCTCTTCTCTCTCTCTCTCTCTCTCTCTCTCTCTCTCTCTTTTCTCTCTCTCTCTCTCTTCTCTCTCTCTTCTCTCTCTCTCTCTCTCTCTCTCTCTTCTCTCTCTCTCTCTCTCTCTCTTTTCTCTCTCTCTCTCTCTTTCTCTTCTCTCTCTCTCTCTCTCTCCTCTCTCTCTCTCTCTCACTATTTCATCACTCCTCTCTCTATCTCTCTCTCTCTTCTCTCTCTCTCTCTCCTCTCTCTCTCCTCTCTCTCTCTCTCTCTCTCTCTCTTCTCTCTCTCTCTCTCTCTTTCTCTCTTCTCTCTCTCTCTCTCTCTTCTCTCTCTCTCTCTCTCTCTCTCTCTTCTCTCCTCTCTCTCTCTCTCTCTCCTCTTTTCTCTCTCTCTCTCTCTCTCTCTCTCTCTCTCTCTCTCTCTCTCTCCTCTCTCTCTCTCTCTCTCTCTCTCTCTCTCTCTCTCTCTCTCTCTCTCTCTCTCTCTCTCTCTCTCTCTCTCTCTCTCTCTCTCTCTCTCCTCTCTCTCTCTCTCTCTCTCTCCTCTCTCTCTCTCTCTCTCTCTCTCTCTCTCTCTCTCTCTTCTCTCTCTCTCTCTCTCTCTCTCTCTCTCTCTCTCTCTCTCCTCTCTCTCTCTCTCTTCTCTCTCTCTCTCTCTCTCTCTCCCCTCTCTCTCTCTCTCTCTCCTCCTCTCTCAAAATATACCCCAAAAAAATGATTTCAAAGTTTACGAATAAACAAATAAATAAATACACACCGAATTTGTCATGGAAATTATATTTTAAATGGCATCAATGTCTATAGGGCACCGCATCTATTCGACCCGTAATGAACGTGGTCAGTAGAAATATGCTCTCTTCATTTTGTATTAATTCTTATTTTCATTTTAGGGGTAACACGACACTAATAGGCCATTTGTTTTTTTTTCTTCTGGTTTTCAATTACACACAGGGTGATCAGATAATTCTGTAAAGTTCGTTGTTTGTTTGTTTTTAAGGGTTTTACGGCGCTTGCAACACATCAAGGTCATATCAGCGCCAGTAAAAAGGAAGAAAATGGGATGTAAAAAGTTCTAGAATTACAAATAAAGTACCCGAGACAAAGTAAGACATAGGGGAACACGGAACAAATAGGGATCAGATGTAGATTCCAAGAGCACACTATCAAAGTTCTTAGTTTGAGACCACCTATCTGGACACAAGCACAAAATCCAACAAAGAGGAACACACTCAAGTGCTAAAATCATACATTCAAAATAACAAATATAATAATAAATAACAGAGAGATGATTTACAAGGAAAAAAAATATCATCTCTCAAAACAATAACTATGCATTTGACTGTTTCCCTCCCAGCTAGGACTCCGGCCAGGGCCAGGACAAAACCAAGTAATCTCATTCTATTTTTGTTTTTGTTTGTTGCTTTAGGTCTCTTCCAACACAATTGAGGTTATATGAGAGACTGCTGAAACAAAAAAAAAAACAAGCAATCTAACAAAAATAGTACAAATGTCAATCAAAAGCATAACCTAAAGATATCATAAGCTAAATTATAAATAACCAAGAACAAACAGGCAGAGGATTTACAGGAAAAAAAATATCCCCTGTCAAAAATACAATCACAAACCAAAGAAGCAGGATAGGCTAGTAAAGAGAAGAAGAAACGACATCACTATCGGATCGTACACCCATGCGAACATCATAGGTATATGATTCAAGGGTGAGATGCTCCCATCCAACCACCCGCCAAATGCTAAAATCATACATTCAAAATAACAAATATAATAATAAATAACAGAGAGATGATTTACAAGGAAAAAAAATATCATCTCTCAAAACAATAACTATGCATTTGACTGTTTCCCTCCCAGCTAGGACTCCGGCCAGGGCCAGGACAAAACCAAGTAATCTCATTCTAAGACAAAGACAGAAATCATGTTGGAAAACAGATATAAGGGGATAGAAGACACAGTATGCCCCCCCCCCCCGCCCTTCCCTCTATGGGAGGTCAGGAACACCACCCGGGGGGAAAAATAAGAGATAAGCTAGTTTTGGAAAACAATTCTTCATTCTATTGAATCACTCTGTCTGATAACATTTATATAATAACATTTTCAGCATTTCTAATAAGATTTCATTTCAGTCGGAATACAATATATAAATATCTATATAGTTTTTTTTAAATCATTAAAAATATTTTAAAATCTTGAGCGCAATATCCACTAAACCTGCACAAAGCGCTTTACAAGGGGTCCCTGACCAACAGCAACACGTAACATGTAGAACGAGACATGATGCTTGTTAGAGGATATTAATATTACAATTTTTTTCCAACATAAACAAGACTTAACGGCCAGGTACTCATTTTACACCCGAGTACAGTGAGAGAATGTGAGTAATGAGCCTTTTCCAAGGACTCAACTATGTGTCAATTGACTGAGGCTCGAAATGAAGACCTTCCAATCCGAAAGCTGGTGTCTTACCACAAGTCCACATAGCTGCACAGAAAAGTTTGTTTTAACTTTAAAACGTTTAAATTTAAGGGTCCAAAAGAAGTCAATATCCTCTTCTAAATATATTACAGGTTTGTTATCTTCATATTTTTCATATGTGCGCATTCATCTTAACCAATGGGAGCGATCTATATTCATGTTTCCGTCCAACCGAGTCATCAATCACGTGATTTGTTGCTGTCCAACGATTGGACATTTCTGAACAAATGTAAACACGCTGCTTTGTTTATGAAAGTTGTAAACATACCCATGTGTCAAGCTGAATCCAATGACCAATCGTAATGTTAGATGGTTCAAAATCTGTGAACACTTTTCACTATGTGGGTCACTTTGAGCACATTTTGCAATGTGACCAATGACCTCGAGCACATGGAAAGTTAATATAGATCGTGCCCATTGATATTTAAAGTAAAAGGTTACTTGTAAGACATGAAAAAAATGTTTTCTTGTACCACATTTCCAGTATTATGATTGATATATATGCAACGAAATTGGATTCACTGGAAGATAAAACCAAAAATATACATTATGTGTAGCGTCAACCGGGATTAATTAGGCCACCCGGGGTAACTTAGGCCACTTACTGAAAACAACATTGCTTATTATAAAAGTCAACTTACAGGTAGCTTTTATCTTTTAAATGATAAAAAATCCAATAGAACTAATAATCACTCATTAAGTTAACTTTAAAATAAGCAATATTTTTTAATTCTAGTAATGGCCTAAGTTACCCCTGGTGGCCTAAGTAACCCCGGTTGACGGTACTACAAGTAATATATAAAATTATGTCTGTTGTTTTTTTTTTTACATACAACTGTGTCAAATAAAACCCCCGTGTCCCTGAACTATAAAAATCAATGTTCAACACTAAGCTGCCAAGCGCTGTGGATCGTAAAAATTTTTGAACAAAAAAAAAAAAAAAAAAAAAGGATGAGTTTATCCCTCTCCTTACCAACTATAGGAAAATCGTCACATTCGTTACGATACTACCAACATTTTTCTTATTCAAATTTCTCTTGGATATCATAAAATTTAAACAAAATGAACAGTGTGTTGTAGAGCATGTTTTTGCTAAAGAAATTATTTATCGCAAGATATTGCTGCTATTGGGTTTGAGCGATAAAAAATCTCTTTTTGTGTTAGTTGGGTGCGAAGTTTGGGGAAAATCCTGAAAATGGCTGGTAAGAAGAGAGTTAATTGGTTCAAAAATTTACACCATGAAATTTTATAAGAGTTTTGTTAAAATCAAAAATGAATAACAATAACAAACAAATCAGATATAATGTTCACATCATGATTATAATTATAACAATTAAAATTAAAATGACGCTATAAAAGTATAAAAGCTATACACACATTAAAAAAAACATCAAATCAGTGATCATCGTAACATACAACACAAGATATGTCAAGAGAAATTCCTCACCAACTCCTATGAATACTTGAACAGCCTTTTCCCTCCCAAATAATCTCAGGTTTAAAAATCTTTGACACACTGAGTGAGTGTCGTTTGAATTCATAAATAATAGCATTCAATAGTCTGATATCACATCGCCCAGCAACGAGCAGCTTGGTTCTAAACAAAGAAAATTGGTACTTTTTATTCTTCATGCTGGCTAGAACTTTTTCACATGTCGTGTGATCAGAATGTATAAAAGTCAAAACATGATTATATTTATATTTTTTAAATCTTCTGAAAACACTTTTATGATCGTCTGAGAAATATTTCATAGGGGCGTCCGCCATTGTTTCGATAGTTTAGAACCAGTTACTACATTACTATGCGTCATTACAAGGGAAGTGACGTCATGTCTGTTGTAGCCCATTGGGATCATGGGTTGACGGTAAAAAGTGAGAAATCATAGGAAACTAGTCTTCTTTGGGGAAGGTTATGCATATTCATGAATACCAACGGAATTTAAGTTAAAATCTTCAGGAGAATCAATATTTTTGGAGTAAATAAATAATAATTTTCTGGCCAAATACGTTTTGTCAAAATTTGGCATGATTACCATTTCTATGTTATAAGCTCGGTCTTTGCCATTTTTATCTGAGCATTCGTCCTTGAGAACAGCTACTATCCCACAGTCCCCGACCGGATTGGAACCTTCTACACTTATATCACGTCACAGTCATCAGCTTGTGGTTACAGACTTTACTATAGTATTCGACACACACAGTAAAAAAAATTTAATATGTCAATCATGTTAGTGATATATTCATCATCATCATCATCATCATCATCATCATCATCATCATCATCATCATCATCATCATCATCGTCGTCGTCATCATCATCATCATCATCATCATCATCATCATCATCATCATCATCATCATATTCAATCGTCAACACCATCAACGTCATAAAATAATTATTCTTGAATTTGTCTATATTAAATGGCTGATAATTTCATATCAGTTTTTTAAAATTTATTTCGTTCATTCTTTAAATCTTTTATGTTGTGAATGATTGAGAAGAATTATCTATTTATTTATCTATTATTTTGAAACAAGTGTCCAAAACAAGTGTCCAATAAGCAGAACATTGAGTTGCAGGATCTTTGAGAGGAGTGTCTCATGAGGAGTGTGGGAATGTTGAGCGATGGGGGTAATTTGGTCCAAGGGGTAAATAGTTATTATAGACAGGCAGGCCATTGACTGAAACACAACACTTGAGAGAAAGAAAAAAATGATGGATATCCGTTGGATTTCCTTCATTTTTGAGCTACAACTGGGACCTTCAATTTGTAAATGATTTTTTTTTCCTGGAATATGAAATATTTAAGTTAGCACAAGATTTTCATCATCGTGTAGAAGGGGAGGGGGGGGGGGGGGGGGGGGGGGAGGTAATCTGTATTCATTCTATGTAAAATGAAGCTTTGAAGATTGTTTTAAAAAGGTCTATAGATATATACTTTCTAAATAATTGTAAAACCTGCAATCTTTGGTGAATTACATCAAAATCTTCAAGTTGTGAAAGCGCGCAATCACTTAACTCTCTTGAGTTTACTACCCTCACTGAAAATCAAACAAATTTGTTCCATTTTTTCCCATTCTTATAAACTCAAGAGGCTTACACTTTTTACACTACCCACGATTGGTCTAGATGCACATATTAATATAAACATTTCTGATATAACCGAATACAATTCCTAGGCTTGTTTTTTAACATCGTTGTAATATTAAATACATCATATTTTGCATTGATTTGAGTTTGACAGTACTTCCATCCATCAAACGATGATCCAATAATGAAATTTGATTATCGGAATAATTACTGGAAATAAGAACAGGTTGTCATCTCTGGTCACCTATGGACAATTTTCCTCGTCGGATCCATCTAGGCAGTCTGTGATGGAGTCACAGAAGTTGTTGGCGTTCAGACACATTCCATTGCGACACGGCTTCTCGTCACTGGCACAGTTTCCTGAGAGGAAGAAGAGAAAAAATGGATTAAAAGATGGGAAAAAGAAAGATTGGATTAAAAGATGGGAAAAAGAAAGAATGGATTATAAGATGGGAATAAGAAAGAATGGATTATAAGATGGGAAAGAGAAAGAATGGATTATAAAATGGGAAAAAGAAAGAATGGATTATAAGATGGGAAAAAGAAAGAATGGATTATAAGATGGGGAAAAAGAAAGAATGGATTATAAGATGGAAAAAAGAAAGAATGGATTATAAGATGGGAAAAGAAAGAATGGATTATAAGATGGGGAAAAAGAAAGAATGGATTATAAGATGGGGAAAAAGAAAGAATGGATTTTAAGATGGGAAAGAGAAAGAATGGATTATAAGATGGGAAAAAGAAAGAATGGATCATAAGATGGGAAAAAGAAAGAATGGATTATAAGATGGGAAAAAAAGAATGGATTATAGGATGGGAAAAAGAAAAAATGGATTATAGGATGGGGAAAAGAAAGAATGGATTATAAAATGGGGAAAAGAAAGAATGGATTATAAAATGGGAAAAGAAAGAATGGATTATAAAATGGGAAAAAGAAAGATGGATTATAAGATGGGAAAAAGAAAGATAATGTCTTACCATTTTTCAGAGGTTAAAATAAATAATGTTAATTACTTATTAGTGTAAAAATAAATAACGTTAACTATTTGATATTACATTACAAGTGTTTCCCAAACCAACAGCAACACTTAACATGCTGGGTGAGACATGACACTCGAGCAGACTTGCTCAGTTCTTTATCTTTAAATGTTGTTAACTGCTTAGTACTCATAGAGAATGTGAGTGAAGAGCCTTTTCTGAAGGACTTCAACTATTCGCCGCTCAGAGCGGGTCTCAAACACAGGCCCTTCTGATCTGAGTGTCATACCACTAGACGGCATAGCCACTCCCGAACCTACTGCTGGTTTCAAAAGCAATGGCCTACATATAGTAGTTAATTTTACCTTGATTGGTCCCCTTCGTTGTTTCTGGGTCTGTGGTTGGTTGCGGCAAACCTGCAGATTCTGTTAGGAATTACAAGATGGTGAGGAATTAGTAATAAGGAAAAAAAAGAAAGCAAAATAAACTTGACCATGTATATAGCACAATATCCAATAAATGTGCTCAAAGTCCCATGCCAATAACAAGACTTGTAACATAAGATAAGACGCCTGTAAGGCCATGTTGAAATTCTTTTCTTTTTGTTTTTCCACAGAGACAGGTACTCATTTTACACCTGAGCATGGGATGGGAAGAGAAAGTCAGTAAAGAACCTATTTTAAGGAGTCAATTTGGCACTGCTCAAAGTCGGACTCAAACCCGGGACTTACCAATCCGAGGGCGAGTGTCCTACCACAAGACCACAAAGCCACAAAAATGAGTAAAAATGAAGGTAAGAATTTGTATAAAGGATTTTTTTTTTTACCAATTAAAATGTCATGAAAAATACCAAGCGGAAGTGTCTTTTAATAATAAATATGCTAGATTTTTAAAATTGGTTTTTTAGTATTCAAATTGCAAATCCATGCATGCCTAACTCGGTGTAAAAATTGAAAGCATCACCAAGCTTGAACTATGACATGTCAGTCACTAACCACCATGATAGGATTTTTAAAACCAAAATAACAAATGTTTTTCGTCTGATGCCTCGGCAAATATCAACAAACGGGTATCTTCCACAGAGAGAAATTCTATCAAATACTATTATCTCTCCGATATGGTATTGTGATGAAAATGGGGAAATAGATATGAGGTCAGATTTCGAGTCAGAATCAAACCATGCTTGCAATAATGCTTTTTAATGTTTACTTAATGCTTTACGCTATAGATTGTCAATTTGTGAAAAACTAAGAGAAAGGTTAGTTACAATCAAACCTCTGTTAGCGGTTAATGCTGCTTATTACTGCCCTTGGTGATTAATTCCTATTATCATTATAAATCATCACGATCATCACCATCATCGTCATCACCATCATCATCATCATCTCTTTCTCTTCTTTCCTATTTGCAGCCTCAGGTTAATTTTTTTTTTTTTTTTACAAAAGTCCAGACCAAATTTTCAAAAAAGATATTTCGCTACTCATTGTATTGAAATACATACGCATGCCAGTGCTCAACCTATCCACGAATACAAAAGACATAAGGTGAAAAACTAAAGTCCAAATTCATTGACATGCAGAGGATGCAAAATCTTAAGTCCTAGAGCATACAATAAAACACATCATCGACCACAACACATATCATCTCAATACTGAATCATGGGAATCGCTTGCTGACGACCGCAGCGGGTGGAGATATGCGGTGATGGAGGGAGTAAAGAGAGGTGAGGAGAGGAGAAAGAAGAAGTTTGAAGAGAGGAGGAGAGCAAGGAGGAAAGAGAGGCAATAGATCCAAACACAAAACACACAGTCAAACTACGTGTGCAACAACTGCGGTAGAGACTGCCATGCAAGGATTGGTCTGCTGAGTCACACAACCGTCGCTGCTCTCAACAAGACTGATGAGACCAAAGCCATACAGGGCGCAAACCATCGTCTCTTGAGACGGAAGGATGCCTACTACTGAATCATAAAAGATGTGATGGAATAAATACAACCAGAGTCCCAATAAACAACAACAACACTCTGAGCATTTATTATTAGCACAATATCGAATAAAAATGATAAAAGCAATTTACAAGGGGTCGTCGCTAGTAAACAGCAACACTAAACATGAAGGACGTGGCATGACGCATGTGGTGTGATATTATTACACTTTTTTGGGGACAGAAATAATGCTGTCAACGCGTACCTACTCATTTTACACCTGAGTACGGTAAGAGAATATGAGCTTTTTTAGCTTTTATAGAAAAAAAGAGCTTTTATATAGCGCAATATCCACTAATGTGCTCAAAATGTTTTCATACAAGGGGTCCCTGACCAACAGCAACACTTAACATCTAGGACGGAAAATGACGCCTATTGGTGATATTACAATTTCTATTCGAACAGAGACAACACTGTTAACAGCCAGGTACTAATTTTACACTGAGTACGGTGAGAGAATGTGAGTAAAGAGCCTTTTCCAAGGACTCAACTATGCGCTGAGCGAGGCTTGAACCCAGGACCTTCCGATCCAAAAGTGAGAGTCATCCTATTGGCGATAGTGTGAAAAACAAATAACACGGTCACTTTGTAAAATGAACTTGACATAATTTGGTGAACAATCTTGGTATAGTTTTACTTGATATCCCGATAGCTTTTGACAATGTTTCAAACAGGAATAAAAAATAAAATCCAAAAACTCCATAGAAGGCACTGGAAGAAACAATATGATACATAAAATAGAATGTCTTTGTGACCATACAAATCATTTCCTAAACCCCTCCAAAAAATAGACACAGAAAAAAAACAAGCTTTAGAACAAATCTCAGACAATCACAAAGCAACAACAGGGCTACCACAATGGTTGGTCCTGGTTCCAGCTTTAAATTCCAATCAACCGATGCTATATGCAGTCGAAACTATATAATTACAACATCTTGTATGAGGAAGACCGCATTTCATTCATTGATAAGGATCTAGCATTGCATTAATCGGGAAACCAGTGGAAATTTTGTTTGATTACACAAAGAAAAAAATACTAGAGAATAAAAACAAAACAAACGAAAATAAATAAATAAATAAGTAAACAAAATAAATGAATGAAAAAAATATAAATAAAGAAAGAAAGATAAAAGGAAAGAAAATAATAAAGAAAAAAAGATTAAAATAATATTTTTTAAGGGTTTTATGACCCATTGAAGTCATTTCAGCGCCAATAAAAAGGAAGAAAATTGGATAGTCAAAGGTGCTGATTTGGAATTGAAAACACATGAGAAAAAGTAAGATAAAGGATAATTGGTTCTAATAGGGAACAGATGGAGATTCCAAGAACACACTATCAGTGCACTTAGTTTGAGATCATCTAAAAGTTACATCCAGATACAAGCACAAGACCCCACTGAGAGGAACACATTCGAAGGTTTACAAACCATTATATATCTAAAGCAAAAAAAAACAAAAAAAAAAACAAACAAAAAAACGACTAAATAACAGAAAGATGATGTACAAGGAAAAAAATATCATCTCCCAAAATTTAAACTATACAATTGACTGCTCCCTCCCAGTCAAGGACTCCAGCCAGGGCTTGGACAAAACTAAATAATCCCATTCCAAAACAAAGACAGAAAGCAACTCGGAAAACAGATATAGAGGATAGAAGACAACGGGTGAGACCTCCTGTCCACTATGGGAGAGAATGAAAGAAAATCGATAACACAATTGAATACTAAAAACACCAAATTGAGATCATCATGGCAAAAAAATACTGAACGAAAATTATATCATAACTTCAAAAAAGAACACAAGCTCAATGACGTACGTTTTAGGCAATCGGCCCTTTTTCATCCAGGAACAAAAACAAACAACAACAAAAAAATAAATAAAGTTCAGAAATTAGTGTGAAAAGGTTAATTGCAATTAGGAACAAAAACATCTGTGTCCAAGAAACACTCCTACAGGAAGTGCAAAAACACAACAAAACACTCCAACAGGAATTGCAAAAACACAACAAACACTCCTACAGGAAGTGCAAAAACACAACAAACACTCCAACAGGAATTGCAAAAACACAAACAAACACTCCAACAGGAATTGCAAAAACACAACAAACACTCCAACAGGAATTGCAAAAACACAACAAACACTCCAACAGGAATTGCAAATACACAACACACAAATATTCACCATACCAACATGCTGGGAGTTTGTTAACCTGCCTTGTCTTCTTAGAAAGTTTTAACACATTCGGAAAAAGCTCATATTTGTGTCTCATATATGTGACCCTTCGCCTCAAAACGGTATTAAGTCGGGTTGGTTAAGGTCTTGAAAATAATTTATAGCCAGAAATATCAGACTTGTGTTGAGTTTATGTTTTATTAAGAAGAATGGATACCATACTTTTGGGTGCCAATGCCAACAATTTATATTTTTGACCGGTTTAACATTAAATTCGACTTCTAAGCTATGGTTCGTTCCGACATAATACCGTTTTGAGAGATGGGTCACATATATAACAACAAAAAAAAGCATTTAAAAAATATTTTTTTAAAAGACAGAAAGGAAGAGTGCACAATGCCAAGCTTGCAATACCAGAAGAGACGCACACCAACTACACATTCTTTCCTTTGTTGATCCACCTATGTACACACCACTCCACATTCTTTCCTTTGATGATCCACTAAGTCCCACACCCTAACATTGTTTTCTTTGATGGTCCACCCGTGGAATTATCTCCACAGAGGTGGTATGCACAGACTGGCTGGCGATACTTTCAATTGGATATAGGCGGGTTGTCTGTAGAAAATTGGGTTATTTCGAGATGTATGAGTTTTGGTATAAATGCAATATAAAATGAGGTCGGACCCAAGATTGTAGGGGGATGAGTAGACGTGGAAGAAGACAGAAAATAAAAAAAAGAAACAGGAGGGGGGAAACTTTGACGGATGGTGAAAATATCAGACTTGCCTACTACTACAAAAAAATTTCGTATAAAAATACGAATTTTTGACTTAACAGCAGAAATAAATAAATATACATTTTTATTCAATGCAATGAGTAAAAAAAAAAAAACTTCAGTGCCACAAAAATCTATTCAGGGTTTTGAAGGCATGTTTAAATACTGCTAAAGATAAAATATTAATTTGTGAAGTTAATCATAGTGACTTCTATTTATTTCTTCCATCTGAAAACTAAGGTCTGCAATATTGAGGGCAGTACGGGAAAGTCGAAGAGTAAGAATAGTTAGGAAATAAAAAGTATCCTCCAGTCCCAGGTGTGTAAAAAGAAAAAAGCATGATTATGAATCATCTGATGTTTTGTTTTTTTGGTTTTTGATTGTTTCATTTCTATCGCAACATAAATTAGACCATAATAGTAATAGTACAGGGAAAAAAGTATGAGGGGAGGACGAGATAAAGGGGAGAACAGAAAAAAAAAAGAAGGGAGGTGTATTGTACCTATGAGGTAGGCAGAAAAGTTCCACACAGTGGCTCCATTTTGGACCAATGCACCAATAAATATAATTTAATACCTAACAGTTACCACGCACTAAATTATCAATCTAAAAAAAATAGAGATGATTCACAAGGGAAAAAAATCATCTCTTAAAATAGGTGCATGGGATCAGCAACCATTCCTTAATCGTTGTGAGCTATGATCCCCACCCATAATTTTCTATAATCCTTTGTGTAAAAATGTACATGATTCACTGAGATAGCAATAGAATCATACAGTTTTGTCTCACATTACACTTGCAAGGGGAAAGTCACTGTAATTTTCTTTTAGAAATAAAAATTGAACAAAGCACGTTATCCCATTTACAACCCAAACAGACAGATTATATATAGATTGAACATAAGCCACTTTATCCATTTACAACGAAACAGACAGATTATATATAGATTGAACAAGCCACTTTATCCCATTTACAACGAAAAAAGACAGATTATATATAGATTGAACAAAGCCACTTTATCCCATTTACAACGAAAACAGACAGATTATATATAGTAGCCCTGATAGTGACATGCTGCCATCACTAGACTGGGTGTAATGTCACATAGGCATGAATTATCAGATGGTTTTCACACACACACACACACACACACACACACACACAAAACACAAACACACACAACCCCCCCCCCCCCAAAAAAAAAAACAAACCCCAAAACAAAACAACAACAAACCAGAAGTGTTGTATAAGTCATTCAGCCATCGATCCATAGGGCAAGACCCGATATCTACAAGAGACTGAAATTCATCCAGTTCATGTCATCGACAGCAGCCATCAAACGATTCATCCTAATTAAGATGATGACCCCTAACCATCCAATGTTCATTCATCCCAATTAATATGACCCTAACCATCGAATTTATTCATTCTAATTAAGATGACCCCTAACCATCCAATGTTCATTCATCCTAATTAATAAAGACCCCTAACCATCCAATTGTTCATTCCCATTCCTAATTATTTGACACCTAACCATCCAATGTTCATTCATCCTAATTAATATGACCCCTAACCATCCAATGTTCATTCTTCCTAATTCAGAGACCCCTAACCATCCAATGTTCATTCATCCTAATTAATATGACCCCTAACCATCCAATGTTCATTCATCCTAATTAATATGACCCCTAACCATCGAATTTCATTCATTCTAATTAAGAGTGACCCCTAACCATCCAATGTTATTCATCCTAATTAATATGACCCCTAACCATCAATGTTCATTCATCCTAATTAATATGACCCCTAACCATCCAATGTTCTTCATCTAATTAATATGACCCTAACCATCCAATGTTATTCTTCCTAATTCAGATGACCCTAACCATCCAATGTTCATTCATCCTAATTAATATGACCCTAACCATCCAATGTTCATTCTCCTAATTAATATGACCCCTAACCATCCAATGTTCATTCATCCTAATTAATTTTGACCCCAAACCATCCCAAAGTTCATTCTTCCTAATTCAGATGACCCTAACCATCCAATGTTCATTCATCAATTATATAGACCCCTAACCATCCCAAGTTCAATTTATCCCAATTAATATGACCCCTAACCATCCAATGTTCATCATTAAGTAAAATGACCCCTACCCTCCAATTTTTCATTCTCCCAATTAAATCCCCCAACCTCCAATTTTCTTTTCCCATTAATCCCCCAACCATCCAATGTTCATTTCCCCAATTAAGAACCCCTAACCCTCCAAAGTTCATTTTACTTTTGTTACAGATTTGCATTTTTTCCCAAACTTTTGATCTTATGATTTAATCAGCAAAATATTAATTTAAAAAGCATTTAAAAAAAAATAAAAATAAAATAAAAAAAATTTTTTGTATTAATCCCATAGGGGAATTTTGTTTTAGGGGCTTTCCAAGGGAAGACTGGAATAACCCAGGGTCAGCTGCAGTGCAGCGCTGCAAATTAAGCTATGGGGGGGTGACTTGTCAAGGAACATAGCACACAGCGGATGATCGAATGGGAACTTTTGGGTACAAGCAAAGAGGGAAAACCCTGAGCACCTTCCTCTTTTAAAAGTGCAATATCCCCTAAATGGTTCAAGCGCTTAAAAGAGGTCCCTCATCGCACAACACTTAAAAAGTAAACGAGACAAGACCTTGAGGCGAAATACAATTTTTTTTGGAAGGACAAAGTTGTTCGCCGGTATTTATTTTTTCTGAATATGGGGAGGAAAGTGAGTAAAGAAAACCCTTTTTCCCGGGGTTCAAATGCTGGACTAAACCTTGGCCCTTTGATTGAAGATTGAATCATCCCCCAACCACAATTTCAATTTATTCAATACTCTGAAACTAAGTATGTGGAAAATTGTAGTTAAAATTTTAATATTTCTGGCCTTTTAGAATAAAAACAAGTGTAACAAAATAAAAGGTTTCACGTTCGTAGTAAGTTGCACATGAAGTGCCCCTTGAAAATTTTTGCAAATTCCCAAAAGGGAGCCTTTCAACAGCTTCACCTCGTTCAGCGACAAAGGAAGCCTTTCTCCCCTTGGGAAGAGTCCCCATTGGACTTCCCCCTTGGGGTTTTTTTGGAAGGGGCCAAACCCCCTCTGTATGAAATACACACAACCTCAAGTTTATGATATACATGTTTTGTATTTTTTTAAGGGTTTTACCC
>NW_027629615.1:7500-15357 GCF_034508935.2 Berghia stephanieae | reverse complement strand
GGCCAATCTGACCCGTTGAGTCAAATGAAAACAAAATTTTGTTGTTTACACGGTTCAAAGGAAATGCCGTAAATAAGCTTTCATGGACTTCCTGTGTTGTTTTTACAGTGTCACGTGACCGTTTTGAGAAATTTATCGTCTGCTACAAATAATTAGACCGGTGTGGGGTAGATATTTTCGTTGGAGCAGAAAAAAAGTGAGTATTATTTCTTGGTCTTGTAGAGAGGCCAAGGGCCCAACAGCAGTCAAGTTGATTGAATGAAAAAAAGGCCTTTTTTATCCGCCGCCACCACCACCTTGAGAGAGTGGAAGGGGGGGGGGGGGGGGGGGTGCATGCAGACGAAAGGGAGACGTGTCGCTTGGTGACCTTGGTGACGTAAAGCATGTCAAGGATTCTTGCAGGTGTTCTTAACCCCTTAACAGCGAAGCTAATTTTTTGCTTTCACTTTCAGATAATAGTTTGCTTTAATCTTTATTATTGTTAACGGGAAATACAGCGTTTCCACAAAGAGAGCAGTCAGACTATCGCAACTCGGACTTCAATTGTCTATAATCGTTTTGCCGTTACTTGTCTTTTGATATTAGAAGATTTGGTGTTAGGTCAAAGATCGAATTTCGCCGCTAAAAGGTTGCATTGCTACTAGGTTTGCTTCCCCCCCCCTCTTTTTTTCTTCTTTTTTTTTTCACCTTAGTATTGTTGATTGCTATTTCCTTTTTTATGATTAGCAAGTGCCGTAGGAGTCTCACAGGATGCAGGAGTACTGCAATTAACCCTTTGCCAGTGACACTGATTTTTTTGTTTTTCAAATAATACTCGTAATTTATATTATTTTTTTAACGCAGAAAAAAAAAACGTTTCCACCATAAGAGCAGTAAGAATATTGATAAAAAAGCGCTTTGAGCACGTTGGGTGGATATTGCTCAAGTTTTTAAATTGTAATTTGTTTTTTGTCTTTTGATGAAAACGGTAAGATTTTATTTTTGGTCCAAGTAAGATTGATATTCGCCTTTAAAGGGTTAAGTTGTTTTGTTTTTTTTCAATTTTTTTTGTTTTGTTTTTCAAATGCGGATACGCTGCTTCTTCCTTTTTGTTTCCTCAACTGGCAAGCTATCGCTGTACTTACCGGCATGGCTTGCACACACATAAGGATACATGTAGGTCACAAAACCTTACATCCAGGTCACAAAATCAGACAACTAGGTCACACATCAAGACATCTCTGTTTCGTTTGTTCCAAGATAGCAAAACAAACCAGACGTCTTGAGTTCGAAAGAGCTTTCCATAAAATATTTGGTATTTGCAAGACCCCAGAAACCAATTCCCTATACAGCTCTTGTGCACGGTTACTTATGACCTTGATTTCTTTCGTACCCACCCCAAAATCCCACTTATTGTGTGTTATAGGCAGAACATAATAAATAGCTGGGCTGCCACATGCGTGACTAAATTGGCCAAAGAGAGAATCTATTCTTTGGCATTAGACACCCATTACCTGATGTCTTGGTTTTTAATCCTAGCCCAGTGAGAGAGAAAAAACAAAACAATCATACATGTATCTGCAAACAGCAGAACGTTTTCATTTTACATTGAGATGAGAAGGGGAAGGGATAGAGAGAGAGAGAGAGGAGAGAGAGAGAGAGAGGAGAGAGAGAGAGAGAGAGAGAGAGAGAGAGAGAGATGGGCGGGGGGATGGGGGGATAGTAAGGGGGAATGGGAAAAGATGAAAGAAACAATGGGTTGCCTGATGACGTAGATCAAAGGATTGTTACAGCGGTGTTCACGGAGCGTACTTCGTGAAATTTTAACCTTTTACAGTGACACTGATTTTTTTCTCCAGATTGCTTATGCAGAATAAATCGTTTCCACCAAGAGAGCAGTAGTAAGAGTATATTTCGACTCGGGCTTCAATTAAACTATAAATCGCAAAGCTTGTCTTTTAATGATAACATTAAGACTAAGATCTGGAGTTTGGGGAGTGTAAGATCGAATCTCGCCATTAATGGTTAAAATTGTTTTGATTTTTTTTAAAATAACACACACACACACACACACACACACACACACACACACGCGCAGTCTCGCATCCGCTACGAACTAATTTTGCGCACCAATTTTTACTGCACTAATGCACCAAATTGCATACCTATCTAGGGACTCTTTTTTCCGTATCTTTTTCCCAATAAACTTTTTAAAAAACCTGGGGCGGCACCTTGATAACAGACACGATACCCACACGATTTCGCGAGGAATGAATCATGAAAAAAATTAGGATATAATTTCAACACAACTTTTGAAATTCATCAAGGATTGTCCAGTACCGAATGGTTTTTGATAGAAAACAAATGCATCTTCAAATCTAAACTGCTTTTGACGGTTAGCGGTAAGTTTTTTATTTATTTTTCTGTCCAAACGAATGATTTGTCCTGGTATAGAAGCTAAGTATTGGTAACACCGGCTCACCTCTCTAAACCAAACCAAACCACCATAGATAGTCAGAGGCTAACCCTGCCTAATAGTAATATATATCTAGATAGAAGCCTGATAGTTAGGACACACAAGAGTCCCCAATAACACAGGACTGCTCTGCACTAGCTTCAACGACAATCAGAGTTTAACAATCAATCAAGGTTTGCTCTGTTGTTATTTAAAAAATACTGTCTAGATCTAGAAAACCTACTACAAACTGACAAACTATTGACAAACCAGATCAAATCAAAGACATCCACTTGGGTTCCAAATTAAAAATTCGTTGAAAAACTGTGAGTGTGCGTTGTATGGAGACATAACATTAGAGGACACTCGGTTGTTATGGAGTGTAAAATTGAAAGTAATGTCGCCATGGAATCCAGGGCTAACCAGAAACTTACGTGTGTAAACTTCTGCCCTTCACTTCTGCCTATAGCACAGTAGCAAAACTGCCACGCCTTCTAATTCAGGGAAAGGAACATCATTTCATCGTAATATATTCAAGTATAAAGCAACGCTTTGAAAAAAGCATTGCTAATAAATTTAGTTTCCGAGATAAAATCAAACAAGATATTTAAAAAAAAAGCGGGGTACAATAATGGCTAAGACTAATACTGTGATGTTTTGGGGAGGAGGGGGGGGGGGGGGGGGCTCTTTGTTGGCTTCGTTTATGACTTGAAAGGCCACTAACTTGCCTTCAACAAGTTGGAGGACATAGCTAAATTAATGACCAATCAGAATCAAATTTTTACTGCATTTCTAAATATAGATAGTATGCGCTTGGCGAAGAAGCTCATAACATTGCCGTCCGGAAGTACAACGGACCAACACACAAAACGGTGTGTATCTATGAACGTTTATAGTCAGGTTAATACAGTTCAGTGAGCATTACTCATAAACGCGGATGGCAAAAAACAATAACAAAGACCTGAGTGACGTCATCTTCGAACTATCTATAGAAAGGTTAACAACTCCATTCATAAACGGGGTTGATCTTGTCCTCAATAATGGACTGGCGCGCTTGGCGTCAAAGCCAACTCGTCCTCAATACTGGACCGTCGCCCCCCTGACTCAGTTATGCTCATCCTCAATATTGGACCTGCGCGCTACTAGACTTAATTATTAGACAGACACTGAAGATCAATCACAGACAGCCATTTCTGGTGACAGGATGTTTATTACTAGAGTTTTTAAGGGACATCACTCTACAATCAACAATGCATGTATACCTTGTCATTCAAAGGACATAACTCAATAATAGTTAATACATACATACATAACACAGTTGTTCCCTTGATATATGACGTTAATGTTACTTTATTATGTGTTGTTTATTTTCAAACCTGGTTGTTAGGCTATCTTGTGTTTACAACCCTTCTCGGTCATCCTATGAATACGGCTCAATAAACCCACGACAGGCCGTAAATCGTCACTTGCTATTCGTCGCACAATGCAGGGTTGATTGTGTGAGAAATGTTCGGGGCCGGGAAATAGCAAGGCATACTGCAGGTTACTGTATTGTGTAAGTCCGTAAACGGGGGACCAAAAACATTGCATAGAGTAGACAGTTCTATGGAGAGACAGTCAGATCTAAAAGAGACCGGTAAAATTCATAGAACAGAGAAAGTAGATCTGTTACTGTGGATTTGTGTCCCAATAAAGTGTGACACAGAGATGGTAGATCTGTTTCTGTGGATTTGTGTCCCAATAAAGTGTGACACAGAGATGGTAGATCTGTTACTGTGGATTTGTGTCCCAATAAAGTGTGACACAGAGATGGTAGATGTGTTACTGTGGATTTGTGTCCAATAAAGTGTGACACAGAGAAAGTAGATCTGTTACTGTGGATTTGTGTCCCAATAAAGTGTGACACAGAGAAAGTAGATCTGTTACTGTGGATTTGTGTCCCAATAAAGTGTGACACAGAGAAAGTAGATCTGTTACTGTGGATTTGTGTCCCAATAAAGTGTGACACAGAGAAGGTAGATCTGTTACTGTGGATTTGTGTCCCAATAAAGTGTGACACAGAGAAAGTAGATCTGTTACTGTGGATTTGTGTCCCAATAAAGTGTGACACAGAGAAAGTAGATCTGTTACTGTGGATTTGTGTCCCAATAAAGTGTGACACAGAGAAAGCAGATCTGTTACTGTGGATTTGTGTCCAATAAAGTGTGACACAGAGAAGGTAGATCTGTTACTGTGGATTTGTGTCCCAATAAAGTGTGACACAGAGATGGTAGATCTGTTACTGTGGATTTGTGTCCCAATAAAGTGTGACACAGAGATGGTAGATCTGTTACTGTGGATTTGTGTCCCAATAAAGTGTGACACAGAGAAAGTAGATCTGTTACTACTGTGGATTTGTGTCCCAATAAAGTGTGACACAGAAAAAGCAGATCTGTTACTGTGGATTTGTGTCCCAATAAAGTGTGACACAGAGAAGGTAGATCTGTTACTGTGGATTTGTGTCCAATAAAGTGTGACACAGAGAAAGTAGATCTGTTACTGTGGATTTGTGTCCCAATAAAGTGTGACACAGAGAAAGTAGATCTGTTACTGTGGATTTGTGTCCCAATAAAGTGTGACACAGAGAAAGTAGATCTGTTACTGTGGATTTGTGTCCCAATAAAGTGTGACACAGAGAAAGTAGATCTTTTACTGTGGATTTGTGTCCCAATAAAATGTGACACAGAGAAAGTAGATCTGTTACTGTGGATTTGTGTCCCAATAAAGTGTGACACAGAGAAAGTAGATCTGTTACTGTGGATTTGTGTCCCAATAAAGTGTGACACAGAGAAAGTAGATCTGTTACTGTGGATTTGTGTCCCAATAAAGCGTGACACAGAGAAAGTAGATCTGTTACTGTGGATTTGTGTCCCAATAAAGTGTGACACAGAGAAAGTAGATCTGTTACTGTGGATTTGTGTCCACATAAAGTGTGACACAGAGAAGGTAGATCTGTTACTGTGGATTTGTGTCCAATAAAGTGTGACACAGAGAAAGTAGATCTGTTACTGTGGATTTGTGTCCCAATAAAGTGTGACACAAAGAAAGTAGAACTGTTACTGTGGATTTGTGTCCCAATAAAGTGTGACACAGAGAAAGTAGATCTGTTACTGTGGATTTGTGTCCCAATAAAGTGTGACACAGAGAAGGCCGAAACTGTCTTATACAATATTAAATACTGTCCGATTCTGTGACAAATATAAAACACAGAGAAGACTGAAACTGTGTTATACAAAATATTCAATGCTGGCTGGCTCTGTGACAAATTAAAAAGTGTGGGATAATACACAGTGCCCGTTAAAAACTTGTTTGGTCAAATCTCTATCCGGATCCAAAAGGATAGTTCAATGTCTTGTGTGTAAAATATTTGAGAAGCAAAGTTGTTCTCAATATTTGTTAGACCGTGTTCGATACAGAGTGAAGAAGTATCCACACTACACATCTTCTTCACGAAAAGTCAGAGCAACGTTGTGACAAGTAAACAGAAGAGCAAACTTGTGACAACAACAAGACAAGATTTGTTTGTGTGTATTGTATTATATTTATGCGTTAATAAATAGGTACATTTTAGTGTCAAAACTTTTTCAGTTTATCTTTGACATTTTCCTATTTTTAAAATAAAGTTATAATTTAATTAAATCAGCAGACCTGTTTAATAATTTAAAGCTATTCTTTTGTGTGGACCTTTTTGTAATATTATTATTACGGTCGTGGTAGGAAATATCTTTATATCTGAATGTCATAAAAGTAGTGACAAAGATAATGTTAATTCCTCAGATTCAGACCAGATTCTTTATCATACACATTCATTGAATAGAAGGGTTTATGAACCACACTGAGTTCCCAACAGTACGTGATCTCTCCCTTCGTGAACGCAAACCAACTAGATGAGTGTTTTTGTTGAAAAGTTTATTATAACATATATTTCTCAGTGGGGCACTCCTGACATGTGATATATTGTGCTGCCGTTACGTCATAAAACCCAGTTATAAAATGGGCTGTAACTTGGGACACAAATTGCGGGAGGACTGTCCAGGAAATGCCTGCAGTGCCAACTCCCATAACTTGTCAACATAGTCTAAGACATCTTTTTCAGCCTGTGTAGTACTGTTGAATTGTATTCAGGCTGCATGTTGTAGCTGTTGACACTAAATCTATTTCTGAAGGCGTCATATGCATCTTGTATATCTGTAAAGATGTCGACTGATGGATCCGTGAAAATCCGCTGCTTTTCCCTCTAGGGCTAGGCCCAAGAAAATTAGTTGGTCACGGAGGTGTCGAATATTATTATGATAATTCAGAAAGTTCTGAAAATGATATTCAAACGTATCCCATGTTCTGTCCCATCAGAAGAGATAGATTTAGGCAGCTGTACCTTGGATGGGGATAGCATAAGTGGGCCTCCACTGCTCATGTCTCTGTAATGTTAATTGGGATTTCGATCAGCAGGTGGGGCTTTGCAGGAATGCATGTCTCTGGTCTCATCCCTCCATCCTCATCTTTCTCTGTCCATGTCTGTCTCAATTTGAGTCCCTTCCTATTCTATGGTTCTTCTCATAGATGGCATCCTTCGCGGTAACTGGCGGGTTCGCCTTACTCTGTCTCTGGCATATCCACAATCCTCTCTTTGATTCATTAAAAAAAATTCCTTCTTCTTTTTACAGAACGTTGCAAGGAATAAATGTCCCATCCATCCTCCCTCCCCACCTCTTTTTTTTTGAGCGATTCTATTCTTTTCTCCTTTTTGTTTGGCCTTTTGTTCCATTTCTGAGCATGAATTTCTTTAAATTGTTTTTATTTTAATAAAAATATTGTTTGTTTTTTTCTCTCCTCTTTCTGACCATTTGGCCGCTTTCTGAATATTTCTGTTTGCTTTTTAATTATTTATTCTTTTTAGACACTTTTTGAGATCGGAGTGGGGATGAATATGACAATTTGCTAGAAAGGAACCAAGAGAGAGAGAGAGAGAGAGAGAGAGAGAGAGAGAGAGAGAGAGAGAGAGAGGAGAGAGAGAGAGAGAGAGAGAGAGAGAATGAAAGTGGGAGAACGGGAATGGAAGGATGCGTTTCAAAGTAGAGGAGAGTGATAAATGAAATATTTAAAAAAATATATAACAATTAAAAAACACAAAACAAACTGTATTATTCTAAAATAAATGAAGAAAGAAAACGTAGCTAAGTTTTCTTTCTTTCTTTATTGTAGAAGCCGGCCCATTTGAAATCCGTTGATTGTATACCGGATATCAGACTGCCTACTCAGTTCACGAAAGATCGCTGTGATTATTCCCAGTTTCCCAGACAGGTGTCTGGTCTGGGAATAATCACATCCAAATAGGAGGTTGTAGATATCAGTCAAAGAGAAACAATAGGAAAATATAACATGTT
>NW_027629615.1:0-2500 GCF_034508935.2 Berghia stephanieae | reverse complement strand
TAATAACATTATGATAATAATACTAATTATGATGATAACGATAATAATAATGTTTTAAAATGATTATATCATATCACAGTATATCATATCAGTAACAGGGCTTCTGAAACGGACCAAGTGTTCTGTAATTACGTTTAAAACGTCAGTAAAAATGTAACATTGGACTTTACACATTGGATATTCTTTGAGATTTAAAATATTTAAAAGAGAGAAATTGATAAAAGCATTGATGATAAAATCCATTCTTATCATTGACATATTATGAATGAAATAAATTCCCTTTATCATCTCAAAGGGGATGATAAGGGGTGACTTTTATCCTGTATGTATTTTAAAACAAGACGTATAAATTATCAATAGCATTTTACATTCAGTAATATTTTAGCGTTTTATAAAAATTGTCAGACTTTTCCATGTTTTGGGAGTATGAAATATAAATGTATTCTTTCTAATTGAAGTTGAGTGATCTCAGAAAATATTTTCATTCCTCTGGCAGTGGATGTTATTGGAGATTAATGTAAAAAAAAAAATTATTGTTAATTTATGTTATAAGATGGTGAACTTCTGCGTCTATACACTATATACTAATACTACTACTACTACTACTATACTACTATACTATATACTACTACTATACTTCTTCTATATACTATATACACTACTATACTATACTATACTACTACTACGACTACTATACTATACAACTATACTACTACTACTTCTATTATACTACTACTACTATATTTACTACTACTTATTAATCTTACTAATTACTTTTACTATTATACTACTTAACTACTCTTCATTTATATTACTACTTACTACTACTAATTATATTTTCTATTACTAATATCTACTACTAACTATTACTACTACTACTACTTACTACTACTACAACAACTACTTACTCTACTACTATACTACTTACTACTACTATACATACTACTATACTATACTACTACTACTACTACTACTACTATATACTTATACTACTATTATACTACTACTACTACTATACTACTACTATACTACTAAACTAATACTACTACTATACTATACTACTACTACTACTACTACTATACTACTACTTCTACTAACTATTTCTACTACTACTACTCTACTACTACTACTACTATATACTAACTACTACTTAATACTACATACTTCTACTACTACTACTACTACTACTACTACTACATTACTTACTACTACTACTATACTACTACTACTTTCTTTACTATACTATACACTACTCACTACCTAACCACTATACTATACTACTACTTACTACTACTATACTAATACTACTACTACTACTACTACTACTACTACTACTACTAACATATATACTACTTACTACTAGTACCACTTCTACTATTACCACTAAACCACTACTACTATACTACTACTTTACTAATACTACTATACTACTACTACTGACTGCTACTTTACTACTACTACTACTATTATACTATATACTACTACTATAATTACTACTATTATACTACTATACTACTATACTATACTACTACTAATACTACTTATTTACTACTATATATCTACTACTACCTACTTACTACTACTTTACTATACTACTACTACTACTACATATACTACTACTTACTACTTCTCTACTACTACTACTACTACTACTATACTACTATACTACTACTACTACTCCTACACACTCCATCTGGTTAATCGCAACTTAGTATTATCACAACTTTCGGTTTATCACATCTTTTCCCATGAACGGAATTTAATTCTATTTAAAAGCACTGAATAATTTGCAACTAACTTCGGTTAATCGCAACACATTTTCGCCCTCAAAATGACAAAATCAAGGTGAGCGTTATTTAATGCTACAGTAGTGATGTCGCCCTCTTATTAAGCAAAAGATGGTGGGACTTTGCAGTATGGGTTTGTGATGTCATCTGTGGCCGTTACATAGAAGGCGAGGGACTGAGCATAGTCTTGACAACAGGTAGACACTGACAGTTGTAAAGAGAGACAGGGCATTATCCTTTGTTTTTGGGATTGACAAACTGTGCATTTTGACCAACGTGTTTGGTGAAGCTTGTTGTCTCTCATCATGGGCTAAATCTCTTGGACTTTGGACTAATGTTGAGAACAAAAACGTGAAAGTGAATCAAATTGAATAAGATGTCGACTTGCATCAAGTGATTTTGCTTGACAAAATGTATAAAAGGCAACCATATAGTTTTATTTCAATCAAATTGCTTAATCTGTGGTGGAGAAAGAACAAAATGTTGCAACAAACTGCTTGGAGTTTACATTATTTGTAATAAAACATTGCAATAGTGGACTGGGAAACCCAATTCGGTTAATTGCAACATTTTCAGCTAATCCCAATGTGTTGCGATTATCCGGAGTGGACTGTACTCTATACTAGTATGTACTACCATTTTTACTACTATATACTATATACTACTTACTACTATACTATCTACTACTACTATACTACTACTCTACTACTTTT
>NW_027629614.1:0-15374 GCF_034508935.2 Berghia stephanieae | reverse complement strand
TAATAATATATAATAATAAATATAATATTAGTACTTTGAGGTAATAATATAATCCACGTTAATTGGTGTTATAGAGTCCAATTTACATAGTTATTTAGCAAGAGAACGTTTTATAATTTCGTATTACACCAAAAGGGTAAATCAAATTTTTAGTTTCGATTCTTGGCATGTAATTGCAATGTAATGTACATGTAATCATTAAAAATATCCCCTTATCCTGTTTCCTATTGAAAGGGTATGAAATGTAGAAAGAGATTCTGAAATAAATTCTTCCGTTTCTTATTTTTCCGTCATGCCCATCAGCTCTAGACCTAAAATGGACGATGGATATGAGACTGCGATAAAAAGTTGCTTTTCCAACTTTTCAACGTAAAATACATCAATATTAAATCACTTTGAAGAGGAAAAAAGAAATCAAAAGAAAGATTTTGCTTTCACCGTGTTTCTCCATGTGGGAAGAATGAAAAATAATTCAAAAGCTGAGAGTATTCAACAAAACAAAAATAAGGAACTAGATTATAACTATCAAAAATACAATAGTTGAATAAATAGGCAAAGTATCAACTTTTGTCAACATATTTACATTTCTTTTATCGATCTCTCAAATATTTTGTGTCATAAATTTAGTCATAGAAATTGGTTAAAGTTAGCTAGATCTGAATTCAATGACTAGTGAATTAGTTTATTATTGATGCATTTTATGTCGGAGCGTTAAGGTGTTACTATTTGTCATAATCTGAAATGCAGAGATTTGTCTGCGGTCAACATCTAAATTCTCGAACTCGAAACGATGCTAATCAGGAGAAGTCAAACAGTTTACTTCGTCTCGGGTAACCGCACAAAGCCAGTATTACTAAACAAAAAATGGAACCATAGGCGCATTAACTGGAGCCTCGAGGCAATAAAAGGCATTAGGAGTTTGGATGCTTAAGTTGTGTTCTTTGAAGATGGATGTGGATGGGCGTTCCGTTGAAGGGAAACATGTGAAAAGGGGTTATAAAAATGGACACACGAACAATGACTGCCATTCACATTTGACAAAATGCATCATTTCGTTTAAGTTTAAATTTCCCCTCACCCCCCCCCAATATACACTAAATACATGCGCATACGACTCTCATCTCCTCCCCCTCCTCATAAATACCTAGAAAAAAAACCCAGACCACAATAAACAAAACAAAGCAAAACAAACAAAAAATAACAACAAAGTTTATTACCTCGCAAATATTATGATCTAAATACGAGGGTTTAAAATATTATAAATTATCCCCCCCCCCCCCCTTTCCAATATCCTAAAAAAATTATGTTGTTTCAAAATGAAAATGAATTTAGCTAGGTCCAGTCTGCGAGTGGCATTATCCACAATTCCATGGTTTTACGTCGTGTCGCAAAACACCTCAGACGTGCAATTAGGTTCCATTGTTTGAGCACAAAACACGATAATAGGACGGGAAAAGAATGACAAATGCACGGCGGACGAGAGATTTGCAAAGTAAATTTTAGAAAAAATAAAAAAAAGGCATTGGGATACCTCGAAAGTTTTGGAAATTTTATTTTCCCACAAAGGGTGTTCTATCCCCTAAATTGGTATTTCCCCAAAAATTTGAACAGATAAAAAAAAAGGGTTTGTTGATTTTCTAAAACGTGAAGTATTGTTCCCTTTTTTTTTTTTGGGTTGTTTTTTTTGGGGGGGGTTGGGGGGGGGGGGGGGGGGGGGGGGGGGGGGCCGGGGGGGGGGGGGGGTTTTTGGGGTTTTTTGTTTTTGGGGGGGTATTTCGGTTTTTTCCTTTTTTTTTCAAATTTTTTTAAAGATCATTTTTAATCAGCTCAATTTTTTTTGTTTATTTTATAAATACCAAAAATTTTGGGATCAAAACTGTTCCGGGGGAATACTCCCATGTCCGGGGCGGGCTCACAGATTAAATAATCATGCAATGATAATAAAAATTTAAAAAATAATTTAATTTTTAATTTAAAAAATAAAAAAATTAATTTAAAAATAATAAAAAAAATAATAAAAATTAAAAATTTAATTTAAAAAAAAAAATAATTTAAAAAAAAACAATAATAAGATAAATTGCCCGTTTTAGGGTTTGTTGTGATGATGATAAAGATGATGAAAAGTGTTTATAAAAATAATAATAGGGGTTCCAATGGAACTTTATATTGTTTTAATACCCATAACCCAGAAGCTTTGAATCCCTTCTTTGGGAAATTTTTGGGTAAACCTTGTTTTAAACTACCCCCCCCGGACCCCCACTCCCTTGGTGTTTTTGGGGCTTTCCCCTTGGGTAAAAATACTCTCAAAAAAAAAAATTCCCTTCGGGCCCGAAAAAGGGGGGAATTTTTTTTAGTTATAATTTTACTGGTATTTTTCAAGGAATATACTTTTGTGTTTTAAAGGGTTTTTGGGGGGAAACCCCCCCAATTTTAAATTTTTTGTATGACGAACGTTTTTAAAAACTGGGTTTTTGTGAACACCCTTTTTTTTAACCTCAATTTTCTTCATCGTAATTATTTTGCTTTGAAAACACAAAATAACCATTCCTCCAAACAAACTTTTTTAAAAAAATGTTTATTGAAACATTTTTGCTCTTTTTCGAAATGAAAAACCAGGGCACAATGGAAAACATAAAAAATTCAGTTTTGACGGGTGTCAGTCTATCCAGAAAAAGGAGACCCAAAAAACCCCAAATTTATTTTTTCATCGTTTTCCAGGGAAATCGCAAGAAAATTTTTAAAAACATTTTCTGTTTTTTTTTCCCTTTTTGATTCGCATAAAGACCAAAACAACAAATTGTCCCTAATTCTTAGCTAAAATTTCCCCGTACTTTTTTCTTGTTATGGGGTCAAAAAAATTTGGTCTCATTTCTTTATGGAAAAATACAATCCTTTTTCTTTTTTTTTAATTTAAATTTTATTTTCAGTTTTAAATTAAAAATTTTGGGGGGTTATTTAATATCTTTATGTCGTTTAGTATTACCCAAAAAAGCCCCGGGGAACGGAAAATTAAAACCTTTGGGTGGTCCCCCTTTATTTAGGGTTATTTCCAAAACTCCAATGATAAGGGGGGATTTCTTTCGGGGAATAGAGGGAAAAGGGGAGGGTTCAAAAACCCCCAAAAAATACTTTTAAAAACTCTGAAAAATTTGGGAGTCTTTTGGAAAAAAAAATTTTCAACTTCCTGGCCCTATGGATTTTATTATTATGTTTGGCCGGAAAACAAAAAAAAAAGGGACCGCATGTCTTTTTGGAAGGGTTTTTCAAAACATGCAGGGTTTTTTGACCCTTTTTTGGCCCCCAATTGCCGGGGAAAGGTTGTATTTGGAAGCAGCGAAAAAAGATCTGCCAGGGGTTTGTGGTTTGTAGGGGGGGAGGTTGCACCCCCCGGGGGAAACTTGGGTTTCTAAATGTACAATAATTATTGTTAATTTTTGATTTCAAAATTTGGGGGTTTTTTTGGGTTTGGTTTAGCCCCTGACAGATAAATTTGCAATTGGGTGGGTTGGTTTAATTTGTTTTCCTTCCGCCAAATTTTTAAAACCAAGTTTAAATTTTTGTAAAAAATGGGAAGGCAAAAGAAGATAATAAAAAGAGTAAGCATTCAAAAAGTTTTTAAAAATGGGGGAGTCGCCAAAAAAAGGTTTTTTACTTTAAAAGGTTTTAAAAAATTTAAAATGTAAATTTTTTAAAGGGGGATTGGGGCCAAATTTTGCTTTTAAAAATTTTAAAAAAAATTTTTGGTTTTAAAAAGGAACAAAAAGAAGGAAAAAAAAAGGGGAAAAGGGGGATACAGGGTAGTTTAAGGAAAAGAAGGGAAAAACAGGGAAAGAAGAATTAAAAAAAACGGAGAGGGAAAGTAGGGAAAAGGGATCTGTGGGCCAAAAAATTTGTTTTAAGGAAAAAGGGGGAACAAATTTTTTTTGGGGGAACCCAAATTAAAGAAACAAAAAGAAAAAAAAAATAAAGGAAACAAAGGGGGCCAAAAGCGAGGAAGGGAGAAGTTTTTGGGAATAGTGGTGGAAAGGGGGAGGGAAAAAAAAAAGGGGAGCAAGAAAAAAAAAAAAAAAAAAGGGGAAGGGGAAAAGGAGGGGGACGAAGGGGGGGCCCCCCCCCCCCCCCCCAGGAGACGGAGGAAAAGGGAAAGGGGGAGAGAGGAGAGGAGAGAGGGGGTTGGGGAGGGGGAAGGAGGGGGGAAGGAGAGCGGGGAGAGAGGGGGGAAAGGAGATGGAGGGAAAAGGGGAGGGGGAGGAGGAAAGGGGGAGAGAGGGACCGAGAGAGAGGGGAGGAAGAGGAGGAGGAGAGTTCCTGGGGGCAGGGGAAGAAGGGGGGTGTTAAACCAATAAAGGGGGCAATTCCCACTAAAAAAAAGATGTTAATGGGAGGGGAAAATTCACTTTTTAAATTTTTTCCTTTTTTTTTCCCTTAAACAACCCCAAAACCCCCCAAAACACAATTTCACCCCCCCAAAACCCTTTTGAAAACCCTCCCAAATTTTGCTAAGGGAAAAATTTTATAAAATGTCTTTTAGAAAAAAATTTAAGTTTTTTTTCTTTTACTATTTTCTTCAAATTTGTCAGGGGGGAAAACCGGAAAAAAGGGTAAAAGGGCCCCTTTCCCCGACGGGCTGTTTTTCAAAATGTTTTATGTTTTCATTAAATTTTTTCCCCTACTGTTGGGGGTTTTTTTTCTGCATGTCCCCCTTGCCTTGTTTCTGTCTTGGCCTTGTAAAGGTTCCCTTTTTTTGGGGTTTGTCAAACCCAAAGACGGGCCGGAGGGAAGGGGTTATGGGGGGACCTTAATTAAAATTTGTTTTTGGCCCAAACTTCTGGCCCCATTAAAGGGGCCCCCGGGAAAAATGAAGTGAATAAAATTCCCCAACATTAAAAAATTTTTAAAAAGTATTTGTGGGCAAAGCCCCTTATAGTAAAAAAAAAAAAGAATTTTTATTTTAAGGGGGGACGGTGGTTTTTAACCCAAAATTTGAGGATAAAAAGACCAAACATGTTTTTGTTTCAGCCCATTTTCCCTTTTTTGAAAGAAGGAAAAAAGGGGAAAAGGAAGAGCGAAAATCTTTTTTAGCGCTTTCAAAAAAAAAAAAGCGGGAAAAAAGAAAAAAACTCTTTAAAAATTTTAGTTTTTCCGGAATTTTTTTTTTTTTTGGATGCCCCCACCAGCCCTGCTTGTTTTGAGGGGTTTTTTGAAAAAAAAGAAAAAAAAATCAAAAAATGGAAAAAAAAAAAAAAAAAAATCAAAAAAAAAGATTGAAAAACCCCCCCCCCCCCCCCCCCCCCCCCCCCCCCCCCCCCCCCCCCCCCCCCCCCCCCCCCCCCTCCCCCCCCCCCCCCCCCCCCCCCCCCCCCCCCCCCCAAAAAAATGTTTTTTAAAAAAAATTAAAAAAAAAACCCTTGGATAAAAAACGAACAAACATAACATAAAAAAAAAAAAATAAAATAGGGGCCCAAGTGAAGGGGAAATTTTCCATTAGGTTTTTAAATTCACCGCCCCGGTCGAAATTCACCTTTTCCTTTTTGTCCAAGGGGTGGGGCTTTTAGTGACCTTTAAATTTGGGTTGGTCAGCTTTTGGTCTCTTGTTAAATTAATATTATTATAGCCTGCAAAAAGGAAAAAAATTTAATGCAGCGTTTTTTTGTAATAGGAAATTTTGGCCCTTTGGGTTTTTTTTCCCTTTCAATGTTTTTATTTTTTTTATTTTTTCTTTATTTCGATTTGTTTTCCCTTTGCTCATTCTAAAATCTAGCGGAAAATTTTGGGAATTCCCGGGTGGGAAAACCCAAGGTTATTCGCAGATATTTTCATGTTTGTAAATTCTAGTCAACCAAAACCCCCCCCAAAAAAAAAGGCGTATAACTTTTTCTCACCCAATCATCGTTTTTCATTTTAAAACCCGGGAAATTTTTTATCCTGGTTCTTTCAAAAAACGGTTATTAAAAATTTCGTTTGCTATTTTTTTGGGATAGCATTTTCCGCTAGGGTTGGGACATTTGGTTTTCAGAATAAAATCTCAAATGCAAAAAGGAATCGAAAATTGGGCTCTTTGCTCGGGGGGTTTTGGAGGGGTTCCTTTATTCAAACTGGACGCCCAGGTCCCTTAAACTATTTAATCCCCACTTCATATCCGCCCCATTTTTAATTGATTGAAAATTTCCATTTACTAAAACCCCCTCCCTTCCCCCAAAACCCCACCCTCCGGGCCCAAATGTAAAATTTTTTTTAAAAAAAGGGCCCGGGTCTTTTTGTGCCCGGGATTAAGAACAAAAAAAATTGCTTAGAAAAAAATTTTTTGTTCGAAGTGACTTCCCCACAAAATTTATTTGTCTTTATGGGCCCGAAAAAACAACTTTCAGTAAAAAAATTAAAATTTTGGGGGTTTAAAAAACTTGAAAAAAAGATTGCTTTTTAAACCCATTTTACCAATTAAATTAAAAAAAAAAAGGATTGGTTAGTTTGTGAAGTGTTTGGGGGGTTTTTTTGAGGGGGGTGGGGGGTCTTTTTTTTTGGGGGGGTGTTTTCTTTCGGAAAGAAAAAATTTTGAAGGAATTAGTTTAAAATTTGGCCCCAGATTGACTTGGTCCTTTAGGTTGCCCAAACAATTTTTTTTTTTCTGTTTTTGGGACTTTTTAAAAAAAAAAAAAGAAATGAATCCCTCACAAATCAATATTTAAAGGGTTGACCCCAAAAGGGTTTTAAAATTTTCTTAAAAAAATTTAAGGTTTTTTGGAAGTAATAGGTTTATGAAAGCCGAAGTTTCCCCCAAACCATTTTTTTAAAAAAAGGTAAGGCTTTTCGGGCCCCCAAAAAAAATTGAGAAAATTAGGCGATTTTTCCCGTCATTTGGGCCCCCGGGAATTTTAAAAGGGAAAAAGGTTTTAAACACGGGGGTTACTTTGCTTTTTGGTTTTGTCAATCAAATGAAAAATCATTTACTTGGTTGTGCTGGGGGAAAGGGGAAATGGAAAAGAGGATATTTTATCGGAGTCTTTGAGGCGATTAGGGGCGCTTTTAAAAAAAGGGGGGGGTTGGAGTAGAGGGTGGTTGGGGGAAGAAGATTATGAAGTTTAGGAAAAAAATTAGTTTTGAAGGAAAAAGGGGGTTTTTGGAAATGAAGGGAAGTAGTTTAGGAAGGGAGATGAGGAAAGGGAAAAAAGGATGTGGAGGACTGTGAAAAAGGGGGGAATTTTGTGAATTGGATGGGGTTTAAAATTAGGAGGAGAAAAAAGGGGAAAGAAAGAAAAAAAGGGGGGGGGGGGGGGGGGGAAAACAGGGGGGGGGGGAAGGAAAAGGGCAGGGGGAGGGGGCCCCAAGGAGGGGGAAAGGAAAAAAAAAAAAAAAAGGGGAAAATGACGGGAGGAGTTAAAAGGGAATTTTTATGCCCCCAAAAGACTAGCACAAATTTTTAGGGTTCCCCAAAAAAAAACATTCCCCTGCCTTTAGATGGAGAAAAAAAGGGGTTTTTTAGAGCTTTGATGGTGAGGTAGAAAATGATGATTTTGTTGATGATGATGTTGATGAGGGATAATGAGGGGAGGGGGGGGAAGGGGGGGAGGAGGGGGGGGAGGAGGAGGGAGGGGGGAGGAGGAAAGGAGGAGGAGGGGGAGGAGGGGGAGGAAAGCCGTCCTTCCTCTTTCATTAAACAAAGATGTATTTTTTTTCCCAAATTTACCACGATATTGTCATTTCAAACTTTCATTTCTTTTTGTGATGTGACTGGATGTGTATTTAAAACGTTTTTTTGTTTTTTTAAATTCCCCCAATTGATAATATTTGTATTTTACCCCTGGGGCGCTTTTTTTCTTTAAAACCTAAATTAATTTTTAAAAAAGGGTTGAAAAGGGATATTTTAAATCAAGGGACGTAAATGTTTTTGGGGCCCCGGGATCTGGGAAATTTGGAAAAGTTTTTAAAGAAGAAACTTGATACAATGTCATATTATTATATTGTGGTCAAAAAGGGTTTTTTTAAAAACCCTTAAAAAAAAAAAAAAATAAATTTTTTTTTTCAAATAAAAAATTCTTTTTGGGCCCTTTGTGGTTAGTGGTTTTACACTGCTTTCGGATCGGAATATCATGGGTTTTAGCTTCGCTCGGCCCCATAGTTGAGTCCCTTTGGAAAATGCTCTTTAAAACTTTTTTCATTGTACTGGGTGTTTTTTAAAAGAGGGTTTTTGGTCATAAAAACGCCCCTTTTTCCCTGTGGAAAAAAAAAAAATTTAAAATGGGCCTTTAAGGCCCCTTATGTCTCGGGTTTTACAATTTTTAGTGTTGGTTTTTGGTCAGGAATTTTCCCTTGTTTAAAAAGCTCCCGAGGGACGTTCAGTGGATTTTTTGCGCTATATTAAACCTCAAGATTTTTTTTTGGTCAAAGGGCAAGTTAAACCCATCCCCAATTATTAAAATATCATAAAAGAGGGGGTTAAAGAAAAAAAAAAAATGGTTTTCAGAGTTTTTAGGCCTTTTGGATCCCAAGTTTTTGCCCGGTTTCTCGGGAAAAAATGATTTGCTTCACTTTTTTATAGGACGTTTTAAAGGGGGGAGACCCCACTTTGTAAAGGTTTAAATTTAATTTTGACCCAAAATCGGGATCGAAACTCGGCCCCCCGAAAGTTTAAATAGACTGTTTCTCTATATTGAGCTATCGGGACCCTATTTTCTTTATAGGGCATTTTTATCGCTTTACAAAAAGGGAAAGGTTTAAATTTAAAGTATCGTTTAAATTTTTTTTTTAAAAGAAAAAATTTCAGGCCCAAAACTTTAAATAACATTTTTGTCAGAGTACGACCCGAAACCGTGGGGCGGGAGATGAGGGGTCCCTAAGTAAATGGGGGTTGTGGGTTAGTTTAAAGTTTTAAAAAAGGGACAAAGTTTTACTTAGTGGTTTGAGATAGGTTTGTATTGATAAAACCCATTTTCCCCCAATTTATAACCCATGTTAAAAAAATTTTATGTTGTTTATGATGGGGTGATTGTTTTTGTTTATGGGGGTGATGATGGGTGATGATTTATTTATGTATGGGCACTAAAAAAATTTTGTTTTTTTTGGAGCCTGAACCCAAAAAATATTTTTTTTTCTAAGGGCCCCAAAAATTTAAAAACAAAATTTAATGAACATAATACATTTACGATTTCCAAAGGAATCACCATGGCCAATTTTCGTTTACAATGCCCAAAACTTTTCTTTAAGCAAGCCAAAATTTGAAAAAAAACCCAAAAATTTTCCCTTTCATTGAGGGGGAAAAAAATTCGCGATTGGCCCTTTTTTATTTTTTTTTGTCTTGAATTTTTTAATTAATTTAAATTTTTTATTATTCCCTGACCTGATATGGGGGGGGGGGGGGGGGTACAAAGGGGGTGAGATCTACCCCTTTTCGGATTGTGGCCTTGTCAAGAGTTTTCCCTTTAAATTTATTCTTTTTCCATTTTGTTTTTGTCCATCCAAACTTTTTTTTTGGGCTCCCCCTTTTTTTTTCCTCCTTTAAAGGGGGACCTCTATCACCCCTCCCGCACTTCCTTCAGACCCCCATTTTCGGGCCAGACCGTGACGTTTCCTTTTTTAAATGGTGTGAGGGGATCCAGTCGCCCCGCACGGGTCTTGCCCCCTTTTCCCCGTACGTCCCTTTTTTGGTTCTGTGTTGAAACGGCAAAACCCCTCTCAAAAGTGCGATTCTCAATCAAATTCCCGTGTTAATGTCCCCCAAACCCCGTTTTTCGTTTTTGTTTAAAATGGAAAAGTACCCGTGATTTGTACGTTTTATTTTTATTTGAAATTTATTGGAATTTTTTAAAATTTTTTTAGTTTCTTTTGGTAGGTTTTTTGCTATTTTTCATTCTATTTTTTGCCTTTCTTCCCGTTGTATGGGAACCCTCCCCCGTTAGCAGAAAACCCAAGTATGTAAATGTTGACCCACTTCCTCGAGTTTTTTATTATCGATTTAAAATTCCCGGAAGCATGTCCATCATGTCTTTCTTTTTTTTAACAGTTTTTGAGACTTTTCTGTTTTTATTCCCTGCCCTATTGATTGCTTTTTGTGCAAATAAGTCCGGTTTTGTCTTGTTTAGTTCTTGTTCGTTTTAACCTTTAAAGGGCTATGTCATAGCAAAAACCAAAAACCCTTTCCCCAGTTTCCGGGCCACCAAATTTATAAAAAGGGTTTTATGATTTTTTGAGGGTTTTGAAAAAATTTTTTTAAAATTTTTTTTAGGGGGAAAAGTTGAAGAAGGGAAATTTTGAAGAGTTGCAGTTTGTCTGAGGCCCCCATTTTCCCGGGAAAACCTCACAAAAACCCCGGTTTTTGTTGAAAAACTGCCCCTTGGGGGGGGGGTTTGTATTTTTAAAAATTATTTTTGGGTTAGACCCCCCTTCAAAACATTAAAAAAACGTAGCGGTTTTTTTTCCCACAAATCGTCTTTCCCCTACCCTGTCTTGCCCAAAATAGCTTGGTTCAATTTAAATTCCCCGGGGGGAAAAACCGTTTGGCCCTAATAAAAAAAAAAAATGCATCACGCATCCGAAAGGGCACAAAAAGCCCAAAGCCCCCATTTGTCACCATTGGTCAAAGGGCCACGCCCCCCAAATTAAAATTTATTTTCTCACAAACAAAAACACCCTTTTACCTAAGGGGTACATTTCATGAGTGATTAAAAAAAATCCCAAAAAAAATAAAAATTCGAAAAAAGGGGGTATATTATTTTAAAAAAGATGGGAAAGGGGTGAAGGGAAAAAAATAAAAGAATTGTAAATATTTTGGGCGGAAAAAACAAAAGTTCCCAACCCCATTAGCAACCAAAGAAAAATTCCAAAAAGCAACCCGGGGGTTTTTATTTTTTTTTGGGGGGTTTATGGTTCCACCCAAATTGAAGGAAAAACAAATGAAAAATTTTTGACGTTTCGAAAACAGTCCCATTTTTCCTTTTGGATTCTTCGTTATACTTTGCTCAATTGAAGAGGGTGGCCCCCTAAGGGAAAGCGGAAAAAAAGAATTGCCCCAAAAATTGCATTTTTTGCCATCAATGCAAATCAAATTTTAAAAACATGTAACAAAGGGAAGGGTAATCAATCTCCTACCGTCTGCATCAGATTTTTTTTCAGTGGTTACTCGAAAAGAAAACTGAAGACTTGAAGGCAGCAAATCCTGAGCTTGTATAAAGTTTTGTTTTTTAAAAAAAAAAATATTGAAAAAAAAAAAAGTAAAAAACCCTTTTCCCCTTTCTTACGTCTGCATTTGGGTTATTTTTAAGGGAATATCTTGGGAAAAAGGACTTTTTTTTTTTTCTTTTGTAAATAAAAAAAAATTTTTTATTTGTTTAAAAAATTGTCTTGAATCATTTCTTTCATTTAAAATTTTCCCCCCAAAGAAACCCCTCAAAAAAATGTAGTTTTTCTTTTGGTCAGGGTGTTTTTTTATGACCCCCCCCCCCCCCCCCCCCCAAAAAAAAAATAATCTAGAAATCAAAACCCAAGGGAAATCGTGGTGACATTCCACGTACCCAAGGGGGCCCTTGTTGCCGGGGGGGTTGGGCCTTTACGGGTTTTTTTTTTTGGCCAACAAAGCCTTTTTTTTTTTTTTTTCCCCTTTTTTTTGTTTTTTTGGAGGGGGGTTTTGGTTTTCCCCTTTTAAAAACAGGAACTCGGAGTCCCTTTTTGGGCGCCAAAAGAAAGACCTAACTCGGACCCAAAGAAAGGAACCCAAGGGGGAGGGAAACAAAGGTTTTTTTAAAAATCTCCCCGGAGACCCAAAAGATCTAGGGGGCGGGGGAAAGGGGGTAGTCGGGGTTCAAGAGGGGAATTTTCCTTGCTAAAAGCCCAAAAATTCTGCACAACCCAAATAAAAAAATTAAAAATTTTTTTAATTTTTTTTTAAAATTAAAATCGAGAGGGAAAAAGGGGCCTTAAGGGAAGGGGCGAAACCTGGGGTTTTTCCCCGGTCAACCAAAATTTTTGAAAAAAAAAACTAAAAAAAAACCAAGGAAGTCGTTGTGACTTTCCCACTTTCCCAAGGGCCGTGTAAATGAGGCGCGAGTCTGAGAGCCTCAGGAGCTCTCCCTAATATTCCATACCTATCAACAAACCTGTCGGCAAAGACCTCAGAGCTATCTTTCCAGAGAAACGTAGAAATGCTAACATAGGAGCGAGCGGCGTGTATGGCTTGTTACGACTGTTAAATATGATTATCAAAATATGGAGTCACTTGTTGTGTAACAAAGTCCTTACAAAGATAATTGACATTACATATTTCTACGATAACTCTACGATACTGCAACCAACGCAGGATTCTGCTCTGAACCATATTACTGTTTTCTGAAACTAAAATCAATCACTCAAGTTCCATGACCAGATGATGGTAGTTGGGGCTGGGGGAAGGGATGTCGTGGCCTTCACAATCTGGTTGCCACTCATCTCGATTATTCTAAAATGCATAATTATACTGCACATATCATATATATATATATATATTATATTATATATATATATATTATATATATATATATATATATATATATTTATATATATACAATACTTTATTCAGAATTAAGGCAAATTAAGACATTGCAGCGAGGCCTGTCGGGTTTTTGAGTCCAGTCTAAAACAACCAAACGTTTATATGAATAATTCAAAACCTCTAATCCCATTCAGAAAACAACGGAAACTAGGTATTTGATTTTCATGCTTACAATACGTATATCTAGTGTTTTTGTTTTGCTTTGTTTTTTGGTTTAAAATTGTTTGTTTGTAATACCTTTGTAATAACCTTGTGCAGCTATGTGGTCTAGTGGTATGACACTCGCTTTCGGATTAGAAGGTCTGGGTTCGAGCTTCGTTCGGCGCATAGTTGAGTCCTTGGAGAAGGGCTCTTTAATCATATTCTCCCACCTTACTCGGGTGTAAAATGAGCACCTGGCTGCTAACAGCGTTGTCTCTGTCCGAAGAAGAAATTATAATATCACCTAATAGGCGTCATATCCCGTCCTAAATGTTAAATGTTGCTGTTAGCCAGGGAACCCTGTAAAGCGCTTTGAGCACGGTTAGTGGATATTGCACTATGTAAAAAAAAAAAACAATTTATATAAAAGATCAAATTTAACCTTTATATGAGAACGAACAGTTAACATGAAATTGCACATTTTCAAAACACATTTTGACGCACTAATTGTGGTCATTGCTCGGATTTTTGGTTGTTTGTGTTTTTTTCTTTTGTTTTTACACTTTCAGAATTTTTTAAAACTGCTTTCTGTTTTTTTTATTATTGTTATATTTATATTTTATCTATTCATTTTTTTTTTTGTTTGTTTGTTGTTGTTGTTTTGTTTTTTTTTTTTTTTTTTTTTTTTTGTTTTTGTTGTTTTTTTTTTTGTTTTGGGGGGGGGGGGGGGGGGGGGTATATATACAGGCACTTTAAGGGTTAGGCTGGTTCGTCTAAGAACGCCAATAGAGAGAATCTTTTTTCCACCATAAATTTTCTAGTTATCATAGAGGTAATGAATTATTAAAACTTGCTGCTATTTTTGATAATTCAATAAATTAAGACGACCCGCAGTTTGTCCAAAAAAAAAAAAAAAAAAAAAGCAAAAGTAATCAACACTGGAACTTCATTGGAATATCAGGTTTAAGACTTTTTGATTTAAATTAACGTTCATCTTTTATACGATAAAATATGAAGTAAAAAATGGGCAATTGATTAAACAGGGAATTAGCTGAGAACCATTTTGAGTATTAGCAAGGTATTTCCATTGCTTTTTCTTTTGTCAAGCACCTTTTTAATAAATATACTATCTGTGAAAAAAAAGATCAATAGAAATAGATAAATGATTTTTTTTAAAACCTATTTCATGAATCGATCAAATCTCCCCCCCCCCCCACCCGCCTCTCTATTCAAAACTTTAAGAGAAAGCACGGGCCTGGTTTTAAAATTCAATATATATCTTTTTTAAAAAATTACAACATAAAGGAATAAACATATGAGAAAAAGACGAGGGCCTAAAAATTAAATTAGTAACAAAACAAAACAAATTAATAGACGTCTAAGCCAAAAGAACAAACACAAAAAAAACTCATAGTTTGTAGTTAACTAAGTTATACCCCAAAGGGTATTGATTTCTTTATAAAACCCAATAACAATGCAAAGTATACCAATCTTTGGCAAGTCTGCAGATATTGTAGTCAAGAGATTTGATTAACTCAGGCATTCTCCACTTTTTCTTCCACTCATAAATAAATCCTGAAATTTCTCATTTTTTCCATTCTTGATCACAACTAAAAAGAGTGAAATGTTTATTGAAAAAAAAATATATTTAATTCTATTGAAATTATGCATTTAAAAGTTTTAATTTCTCGGGCACAAAGCGCCACAGGTGACAGACTGATTAATTCATGAAAAAAAATCCCCACAAAAACAGAAGGCGTTTTTTTTTCAGCAGCTTATTATCTCTTTATGTACACCTAAATCTCTAATTATCTTAATTATCATGACTTGCTATTCTTGATGTGATGTTTATACAAATAGAATGAAATTTAATTGTGTTTGGGTCTATGGAGTCACTTTTTAATCTGTCATTAAAGTATATTTTCAATGTTTTTGTAAACGGTTTTTAGCATTTTATAAAATTAAATGATCATATCGTGGATCTATTGCTAAACAAAGATGGAAAACAACAACAACAAATAAGAAAAACTCTAAAGAATTACATAATAACTAGGAGAACTATTAAGGAATTAAAGTTAATTATACAATAATGCATGTCATATAATAATAGTATTTATAAAAGATGAGACTTGAATATTATATGCCGACTCAATCAAAGGTATTAATTTCACCAAACAAGCAATGCATTATGACTGTTATTTTTCTGCTTGTTTTAAAGTTTAACTTTCGTCATTCCATTTATTAGTAAATATCACACGGAGTCGAAGAGAAATGTTAATTGTGATAATGCTTTACCTCAAATGTAATGATTACTAACTATAATAATGTCACTTCAACTGTGACACAACAATCCCGTAGCATATCAACCTTTTTTAATGATCCTTAATGAAATGAGCCGGGTAGTAAATGACACAGAGAGATATCGAGAATGAAAACTGTTATATATCTCAGTTGGCAGGAGATGGCTCAATCGTCAATTTTGGCCAACACTAGCAAACCGCTTTTTTTTCTTTTCTTTTTGCTTTAGCCTTAAAATGTTTACTTCATAATATTCAATAAATTAAGTTTAGTTAAGTAATTAAGTTAAGTTTGTTCAAAAAAAAAAAAAAATTTAAAATCAACCCTGGAACTTCTTGGAATATCAGGTTTAAGATTTTTGATTAAATTAACGTTTATTTTTATTTTCGATAATTTTGAAGTATAAAATTTTTGGAAT
>NW_027629613.1:0-15395 GCF_034508935.2 Berghia stephanieae | reverse complement strand
TTTTAAATTCTGAATTTTTCCCACCCCTTTTTTCCTTTTTATGGCGCTGATATGACCTTAATGTGTTGCAAGGCCGTAAAACCCTTAAAAAAAAACAAACAAACGTTGGAAGGTGGATAATACGCATCTAAAAAGCTGAATGTTTTACAAAAACCCGATTATTAGGTACGACTCCAAAAATCCCCAACATCCTCTATTTACAAATAGCATACTTTCAGCGCCTTTTTTTCATTTGTTATTTCTAAATATTTTTTTTGTTCAATTTAAAAAGAAAAAAAAATTTCTAAAAAACCCTTAGGCTGGGAATGGATAAATGATAAATTTTTAAACATTTTGTATCTTATTTCTTTATTTTACAATCATAAAATATCCTGTTTTGCAACAAAACAAATATCCCGATCTCATCAAATGTTAATTTTAAAAAATAAAAACAAGAAAAAAAAAAAAACAAAAAGAAATGAAAAAAAAAAAAAAAACAAACAAAAAAAAAACAAGAACTAAAAAAAAAAAAAAAAAAAAGAAAAAAACTCAACAATATTTTAAAACTAAAAAACAAACAAACAAAACAAAAACACACACGAAATGCGCAAAAACCACACACACACACACCACCCACACCACGTTTTTTTGCCTTTTTTTGAAGTGTTTAACGTATGATGGATGAGTTTGATCAGCCGGATGCTTTTGGGAGCGACCCCGTGGAAAAACAGTGCGAGCGATTCAAATTTACTTGACGGGGAAAGGAAAAAATTTGTAATCGTTCTAAAAAAGAAACAACCCCATATCCCCTCCCCCCCCCCCCCCCCCCCCCCAGTGGGGGGCCTGTTACAGTTTTGGGGTGGTGCAAAATCAGAAGAAACTCTTAAAACCGTTTTTTTTTAATCGAAAAAAGAAAAAAAATTAAAGAAAAGATTTACTCAAATAAAAAAAGAGGCGGTAATCCCTTTTCTATTTTATTATTTTTAAAAAATGTTGTAATCCATTTTAATGATGAATGCGGGCAGGCACCAATCCCCAATTACCCCCCGCCCCTCCCCCCCCAACCTCCTCCCCCCCCCCAACTCCACTCTTTTCCCCCTCCCCCCCCCTCATATTTAATCCTTTTGCTTTAACAAAACCCTATTTTTTTTTATGATGTCTTATTGAGTGCGGTTATTCGTTCCGTTTGTAATATATGCCCCCTCGTCTCAAAACGGTTTTATGTGGGAAACGAACCAATAAATGCTTAAAACCCAATTAAATGTTAAAATGATCAAAAATAAAATTGTTGGCATTAGTACCCCTAAAATTGGGTATCCCATTTCCTCAATAAAACATACAAACTCAATCAAGTCGATATTTCTGTCTTAAATTCAATTTTCGCTCTTAAAAAAACCGTCAATATCGTTTTGAGGCGAAGGGTAAATATTTTCTAAAACAGCCATAAACAATAGATTGGTTCCCAAAAGCTTGCGTTGACAAAAAGCCCAAAATAGGTTGAAACCGGGCTTCCCGACGCCCTTAAATGGAAGACTCTGAACGAAAAAACGAAAGCAAAAGACACACTTTGATATCCGTTTAATCAAATAATTTGTTTGAAGGTCGTCTTGCCCTTAAACCCTGAAACAAGGGGGAAAACCAGTGGGCCGATCACAGTTTGCAAATTGTATTAAATAGTTGATGTCCGTCCCCCAGAAAAGGCGAGTAGTGTGGTTCTAAAAAAAAAAAAAAAAATGGTACTTTTTTTAGTATGCTGGCTAAAAATTTCATTGTCATGTGATCAGAATGTATAAAATTTAAAAACTGATAGATTTATAATGTTTTTTTTTTTTCCCCTTCGGATACGTTTTATGCTCGTCGGAAAAATTTTTTCCAAAGAGCGTCAGCATTGTTCGATAGTTTAGAGCCGTTATAAGTTCTATGCGTCATTACGGGGAAAAGTGACGTCATGATTTTGAACCCAATTAAACAAAAGAGTTCAAAGACAAAGCAGTCGTTTTTTTCCATCAACGATTAAAATTTGGAAAGAGCTCTGTATCCCTTAAAAACGGGAAAGAAGAAGAAGAAGAAGAAGAAAAAAGAAAAGAAGAAGAAGAAGAAAGAGAAGAAGAAGAAAAAGAAGAAGAAAAAGGGAAAAGAAAAAAAGGGAAGAAAGAGAAGAAAAAGGAAGAAGAAAAAAAGAAGAAAAGAAGAAGAAAAAGAAGAAGAAGAAAGAAGAAAAGAAGAAGAAGAAAAGGAAAAAAGAAGAAGAAGAAAAAAGAAAAAGAAGAAGAAGAAGGAAGAAGAAGAAGAAGAAGAAGAAGAGAAGAAGAAGAAGAAGAAGAAGAAGAAGAAGAAGAAAAAGAAGAAAAAGAAGAAAAAGAAGAAGAAGAAGAAGAAGAAGAAGAGAAAGAAGAAAGAAGAAAAAGAAGAAAAAGGGGAAAGAAGAGAAGAAGAAAAAGAAAAAGAAGAAGAAGAAAAAGAAAGAAGAAAAAGAAGAGAAAAAGAAGAAGAAGAAAAGAGAAGAAGAAAAAGAAGAAAAGAAAAAGAAGAAGAAAAAAGGAGAAGAAGAAAAAGAAGAAGAAGAAAGAAAAAGAGAAGAAGAAAGAAGAAGAAGAAGAAGAAAGAAAAAGAAGAAAGAGAAGAAGAAAAAAGAAAAGAAAGAAGAAGAAGGAAGAAGAAGAAGAAGAAGAAGAAGAAAAAAGAAAGAAGAAGAAAAAAAGAAGAAGAAGAAGAAGGAAGAAGAAGAAGAAGAATCTGGTGATTAGATAAAAAAACTCAATTTTCGGTTGTTTTCCCCCGACAACCGATTTATATGGTTGGCCAATTGGATTAAACTTTGTGATGTCCGCCCGCCCAACAATCAGCACTTGGTTCTAAAAAAAGAAACGGTACTTTTTATTCTTATGCGGCTTTTTCCATTCATTTGTTTGGGAAAATGTTAAAAGTTAAAACATGATCAGATAATTTTAATGTTTTTCCCCTTGGATCACTTTTTGCTCTTTGGAGAAGTTTTTCAAAAGGGGGTCCGCCATTTTTCCCGATGTTTAAAAGGGTAAAATTTACAATGCGTCTTACGAGGGAATTGACGTCAAGACTGTTGTCCAATCAAGCTATTTGAACTTGAACTAGTGAAAAAACTGGCGTTGGGCCTCGCGAGAAAAACATAATTGTATTTTTTAAATTTCAATTTATTCAGTCTATCCAACTCTAACAAAGAATTCAAATACATTAGACATAAGTTCGATTCGTGAATCTTTTGAATGCTTTTTGTCGAGTTCCAAATATAGCTGGTTTAAATGTAGTATGCGCTTGACAAAGAAGATTAATTGCCATCCGGAGTATAACGGCCCAAACACACTAAATGTGGTACCCATGAACGTTTATATTTTCCCACCGCGTTTAAGATTTAAAGTCTTTATTAATTTTTTTTTACCCGAAGGGTAAAAAAGTTGAAGCCAGGCATTGAATGGGGCTCGTGAAAAACCCTCCCCTTGGGCGGTCCCTGTTTGCTAGCTCCTGCCTGTTTCCTTCTTTATTTACTTCTTAATGGCCTATCTTTCTTTTTTGTTTAGTTCGTATTCGCTCTGGGGTGTATCTTTTCATGATATCTCTGTGCCAAAAAAACAACAAAAAAAAAAAACGCAAAAATACAATCATACAATGTTAAAAAAAACAGAAATTAGACACAAACACACCGCGCGCGGCAAACCACACACACACCCACACACACCCAACGCGTGCGCAGGCTTTCAAAAAATAATGCAAGAAATCCCTCTAAGCCAATGAAAATTTAAAAAAAATTACAAAAAAAACCAGGGAGAATAAATGTGTAAAAATGAGTTGAAAATTTGAGCTAACGCTCAATAAGAATTTGCTCTTAAGGGAAAGGAGGGGGAACGCTATCACATGCAAATAATTACCAAGAAAAATTACCGCTTAAAACAAGTAGTGCTAATCTGTTTGATTTTTCAAATTTTATTTCAAAACCTTCTCCTCTTTTTTTTGTCCACTTTCTTTTGTTTTCCCTCTTTTGTCTCTTTCTATTTGCCCTATCTCTCTGTGTCCTCTCTCTCTCTCTCTTTCTCTCTCTCTCTCTCTCTTTCTTTCTCTCTCTCTCTCTTTCCTTCCTTCTTATCTCTCTCTTTCTCTACTCCTTCTATTACTCTCTCTCCTCTCTCTTCTCTATCTCTTTCTCTCACTCTCCTTTCTCTCCTCTCCTCTTTTCTTCACTCTTCTCTCACCTCTCTCTCTCACACTCTCTCTCTTTCTCTCTTTCTTACTCTCTTTTCCACACCTCTCTCTCCTCTCTCATCTCTCTCACTCCCTCTCACTCACTCTCTTTTTTTCTCTCTCTTTTTTTTCTCTGTCCTCCCCCACTCTCTTGTCCTTCATCACTCTTCCTACTTCCCCTTCTTCTTCTCTCTCTCTCTCTCTCTCTCTCTCCTCTTAGCCTTGATTACCCATTTCCCACCCGTTTTGATCGTTTTCTTCACAATTTTTCGCCTCCTTCGATACTACTATCAAATACTATAACATACTACTACTACTTACTATTTCTACTACTAAATACTACAACTACTACAACTATATATACTACTATACTATTCGTTACATATTTTAGACAATCATTTATTTTTTAAAACCCCAACATATAATACAAAACAACACCAAAAACAACAAAGTTTCTACTACCACTATTTATACTGTTTCACTTACTACAAAAAATTTTTTCACGATTGCAGATTTTTCGAAAATTTTATTGGGTGAATTCCCCCATCCTTACCAACTATATCGGTTTACCCGAGATATTTTCCCCCCCTGCCTATTTATTACATTTTTCTGGAAAATTATGGGCGTAGATAAAATTAGTTTTTTTAATTTTTACATGTTAATTGTAGTTGAAAAAAAAACTATTATCCGCATGTCTTTTTACATTTTACCCAATTTGGAAAACAAAAAAATCTCTAGGTTTGGGGGGTTAACATGAAAAAAATAAAAACTTTAATTTGATTCACGTCTATAATTTGTCTCAGAGAATGTAATAAATAGGCATGGGGTAAAGTCCCCCGGGAAATAGGATATAGTCGGTGTTGAGTTGAGGAGTTAAGAAATCGGACAGGGGACGCTTAAGAAAAACTGAGTTTAAAAACCCAGTTTGGGGGGTGTATAAAAATACGTTGTGCTTTGAAAATAACAACTGGGGGGGGATCCTGACCCCCCATGCGGGCAGGGGGGTACATACTATGTTTCTATCCCTTATATTTTTATCCAAAGCTTTCTGTTTTGTTCGGAAAGAGATTACTTGGTTTTGCCTGGATGGCCGGAATCCTAGCTGGGAGGGAAAACAGTCAAATGCATAGTTATTTTTTTGGGAGTGATTTTTTTTCCCTTTGTAATATCTTTGTTTGTTTATTTTTTATTTTGAAGTATAGTGTAAGCATTTGGTGTGTTCCTCTTTGTTGGATTTTGTGCTGTGTCGGGAGGACGAGGTGTTTTCAACTAAGTACTTTGGTGGTTGTCTTGGAATCTACATCGATCCTATTTGTTTCATTTCCCCCTTTTGTCTTACTTATTTCTTGGGTGCTTTAATTGTAATTCTAGAACTTTTACTATCCATTTTTTTCCTTTTTACGGCGCTGATATACCAAAATGTTTTGAAAGCGCGAAAAACCCCTTAAAAAAAAAAATAAAAAAAAAAACGAAAATAACAAGAAAGAAGTGTATAGAAAAAATGCGTTTGGGCCCAGGAGTTCAAAAACATTCCCATCCGGAAGTATAAAGGCCCAACACAAAAAAATCTGTGAAAACTGAATTTTTATAGTCAGGTTAATACAGTTTAGTGAAAACAATCACAAACGCGGAGGGAAAAAAAATAAAAAGGCCCTGAGTGAGTCACTGCTACTTTTGGGAAAAATCCCAAGAAGACAACAGAAAAATAAAACTTCGCGGCGGCGTGGGGGCTAAACCCGGACCTTATGATACGACGACAATCCCCCGGGCCCGGGGAGATCGTGTATACCGATGAGTATCCGCGATCTCCAAACGTCGCTTAAAAATCTTGTATAAAAAGTTTTTCATCCGACTCTTGAGGTCCGGGGTAACCACGCACAAACCCCGCGTAGTAAGGTTTGCGCAAAATTATAGATAGACGCCTTGGCAAGAATTTTAAAACATTGCCATCCGGAAGTAAAACGGACCAAAACACAAACAATGTATAACATGAGCGTTTTTAGTCTAGTTTAGTGAAAATTATCAAAAACGTGGATGGAAAAAAGCAAAACAAGCCCGAGTGCGTCAACTTCATACTATCTATATTTATAACTAATAATGGGTGATTTTAAACATAACTGATTGTATTTTAACTTTGGCATGAAAACCTAAAACTTTTTTAAAATGTGACAGGTCTTTCAGTTTGAGAATTCCAAAAGGATATGATCGTGTTTTCGTTGCCGTCACTTGGCCCGCGTCCGTGTCTTTTATTTCCCGGTCAATCGGATTTGTCCAGCGTTCGAAAGGGGTCCCCGTGAAATTTTTTTTCCCTGTCGACGGCTACATTAAAAACCTTTTTTATCGTTGGAAAAAAACTCAATCCCTCTTTTAAAAAACCGAGTGCCACGAAAAAAACAAACCAAAAAATGACGGGTTTGATGAAATTTGTCAGAATACTCATAAAATGGGGTGAAAAAAAAAAAAGCCCAAAGTGACGTCAATTGGTTTCAGTATTTGAGTCACACCGCCGGCAAGGCGGCCATCTTGGTTCTAACAAAGAAAATGGAAATTTTTTATTTTCTGCGGGTTTAGAACTTTTCTAGTCTTGTGATCGAATGTGTAAAATCAAAACATGTCAGATTTAAAATGTTTTTTTTTTTTTTGCTTGGATCATTTTTATGCTGTCAAAGAAATATTTCATAAGGGCGTCCGCCATTGTTCCGATAGTTTGAGCCAGTACAAAGTTCCATGCGCCCTTACAGGGGAAGTGAGTACGATGTTGAAGGTGTCTTAAAAAGTCTCTCAAAACCAAAAAAATTTTGTACTTAATAGCAATTGAAAAACCACCCCTCTCGGACTGATAGTAAAAGGGGCAGGGGTTGGTGAAAACCTCACAAAACTGCGAAAGATTGTGACCCTGTCCCCAAAAACGGTATTAAGTCGGGATGTTAAAAGCTGAAAAGGAATTCGTAGCAGAAATATCAGACTTAGTTGAGTTTAATGTTTTATGAGGATAAGGGAATATCTATTTTACTGTCTAAATACGGTTTATATTTTGACACTGTAATATTTTTTGGGACATTTGATTGACCCACCCCGACTTATACGTTTTCAGCGAGGGGTCAATTATATCGATGGTATTCGCGTAAAATACCCCGTTCTACCCTTGTTAATGATAGTACAAAGTTGACGTCACTCAAGTCTTTTTTTTTTGTTTTTTGCCCCGTTTTTATGAGTAATTCTCATTAAATTGTAAAAACCTACTTAAACGTTCAGGATGCAAAATTTTTGTTTTTTGGCCCGTTATACTTCCGGGGCAATGTTGTGGCTTCTAAGCCAAGCCCAAACTTAAACTTAAACTTATATTTTAAAATAGATCAAAAAAAATTCGGTGTAATGTCTTTAATTGGCGGTTAGATAGATGGGGTTGATCATTCGGGTTTTTATTATTGTTTTTTACATCCGTGTTTATGAATAATTCTCATTAAACCCGTTTTTCCCAGACTAAAAAGTTTAGGTCACAAAGTTTTGTGTTTGGTCCTTATACCCCGAATGGCAATTTGGAGTTTCTTGACGGCATTTCTATGTGTTCGAAGATGCGTCCCCGTCTTTGATTGTTTTGCCACCCGCTTTTGTGAGTTGCTCACAAACTTTTAACCGCATAAACGTCATGGTTACACGAGTTTTTTTTTGGGGGTTCCTTTATACTTCGGTGGCAATTTTGTAAAACCCTTGGCCAAGGCTTCTTTAAGCGGGTGATCTTAGGAAAAAATCCGTTAATTTTGCATGTTAATCCTGAAAAAAACATGAATCGATACTGTAAACTCCAAATCAAAAAAGGGTCCAAAAATCATTTGATCCATTTCGATCAGGTTATTTTATATCCTTTGTAATGAGAGCATTCGGACTATAAATAGTAGTATGCGCTTGGTAAAAAGTTCACAACTTTTGCCCCCCCGGAAGTATAACGGCCAAAAACCCCACAAAAATGTGGTAACCGATCTTTTTTTTTAATCATTTTAATAATTTTAGTGAGAATTACCTAAAGCGGTGGAAAAAATAACAATAAAAAAAGACCTGAGGACGTCATTTTTAAACTAGCTAAAGGTTTCAACGTCTTGACGTCACTTCAACCTTAATGACCCCCATGGTAATTAAAACTTTTCCCCAAAACTACGAACAATGGCGGCACCCTTCTGCAATTTTTCTCCGAGGGCATTGAAAGTGCACCCAGAGGAGAAAAAATTATAAAATGATCTTGTTTTGTTTTATACAGTTGATCACATGACTAAAAAGTTTATCGAGTATGAAGAGTGGGGAAAGGGGAAAAAGTAGGTTGTGATGTAGTATTTGTGTTGTATTAAGTAGTTGTGTATTTGGTATTTTAGTAGTGAGAAAAGTAGGGAAAGGTAGTAGTGGTAGTGTAGTAGTATTTGGTGTATATTAGTAGTAGAGAAGGTTTTTGTAGTAGTAGAGTAGTGTATTTTGGTAGTAGGTAAGAAAGGTAGTAGTAGTAGGAAGGGGGTTTTTAGTTTTTTGTTAGTTGTATTTTTAAATGGTATTTGTAGTAGTAGATTTAGTAGTTGTAGAAAAAAAAAGTAGTGTAGGGGGAGTAGTAGTTTTTGTTGTAGGTGTAGTAGTAGTAGTATTGGGTAGTAGTGTAGTAGTTTTTGAAAAGGTGAAATAGAATTTGTAAGTGGTAGTAGTAGTAGTTGGTGTAGGTGTGGGATTTGGTTTTTGTAGTAGAAAATGTATGGGGGGTAGTAGTAGTATAGTAGTAGTGTAGTAGTAGTAGTGTAGTAGTAGGCTAGTAGTAGTGTAGTGTGTAGTGTAGTGTAGAGTTAGTAGTAGTGTAGTAGTATAGGAGAGTAGTGTAGTAGCATATGCGCAGTTGTAATAGAAGAATGTAGTAAGTAGTGTAGTAGTTGTAGTAGTAGTGTAGTGTAGTATAGTAGTGTAGTTGTAGTGTAGTTGTCGTCGTGGTAGTAGCGTTGAGTAGTGTAGTTGTAATAATAAAAAAAAAATAAATGGGATTTATATAGGCTTTACCCCGTTGTACGGGTTAAAACGCTTTACAGTGATTTTAAAAAAAAAACTATTACATGAATAAGTGTGAAGGCAAAAGTGATGAATCAAATTTTAAAAACAACAAATATGAAATAATATTGCAACATTTGACGTAAAGATAAAAATTAAACGAGATTTGAACGTTGTCAACGAATCGGATCTCACGTGTGACGGGAGGAGTTCCAAAATTTGGGGGGCCCAAATGAAAAGTGTTTACCTATTTACGCAATGGCTTAGGTTTTAAAGGATTGATTGGTCACTGCTTACTCAAAGTTTTATTGGGGGAAATATGTTTTGAAGGTCTTTTAAAATTTGGAGGGACTGTTCGTTCTGGGGTTGTAGACAACAGTACAAAACTTTTAGGCAACTCTCTTTTCAAAAGGAAGCCAATGTAACTACGGAGAAGAAGAGTTTCTGACGGGATTTTTTGTTTTTGCGTACAATGAGCCCGGCTGCTTATTTTGGCAACCCCGAGTTTGCTATTTTGTTTTGCTAAATTCGCCCAAAGGAGTTACAATAGTCAATTTAGATAAAACCCGGAATTAATTAAAAGTTATGTTATATGCTTCGGTATTAAATTTCGAATTTTTCTTATTTTTTTTTCATTTTTGTCTAGATTTATGGTGTTATTTACGTGGCTTGTTGGGAAAAACTTTATCAAGATGACGCCAAGGGGTTTTTTCTTTTTTGAAAATTTAAAGGTATTTCCCAGAGTAATAGGTGATTTATTTTCCTGTTTTTAAAAATCTGGGCCTTCCACACATTAAAATCTCAGTTTTTTACATTTAAAATTTTAAAATTATTGGGTACATCCAAAATTTTTTTTCATTAAAACAGTCGTAATTCGTTGTATTAGAACTGTAAAATTTTAAAGGGGTGCTAATCATATATTTGGTATCATATGCATAAAAAAGATAACTCGATTGAAACGGAATCCACTGAAAGGGGGTGCAATTCAGTAAAAGGACGGGCCAAAAACAGAGCCTTGTGGGACTCCTAAATTTTGTAAAAAAATTGTTCTGACTGAAAACCCTTCACACGACGTTGCCATCGTCCCGTAAAAAATGATGTAAAAACCCCTTTAAGGGCAATTTTTTTGTCTAAAAGGCTAATACATTGTATTTTTGGCATCAGCATTACTAAAAAGTCATTAAAGATTTTAAAAAGCGCCGTTTCAGTATGTGTTTTGTTTGTAGGCTGAGAAAGGGGTTTTTCCAAAATGTTGTTCTTAAAATGGATGTTTAAATTTTGGGAAGAATACCTTTCCAAAAGTTTTGACAAAAAAGGTATTTGATACAAGCGATAAATTTTTTAATATTTGTGGTCCCCGTGATGGTTTTTTCAGAAATGGTTTTTTGAGGGCACTTTTAAAGCCCGATGAAACTTCGCCCGTCAGTATGGGTGTTTTGATTATGGTAATAAGTATCGTGGAGCTGGGCCCAAAAACTGTGCTGGTAGGGGGCAGGTCGCAGGATTTAATGGGGGCTTTTTTTTTATCAATTTGTTTATGAAATAGGTGAAATGGGTTTGGAATTGTCTAAAGGGGGACCCAAAAAATGTATTTGTTTATAAAGGTTTATGCCCATCTAGTTCTGAACGAAGTTTGGATTTTTTCCTTTTAAAAAAATTGACAAATGGTTTGGAAGTCCCCTTTTATTTGGGTTTAGATGGGAAAGAAGTGGATTTTCCGTCCAAAAGATCATTGCAGTGTTAAATAAATTTTTTACAAGATTTAGAAGTTTCGAATTTTGAAAGAAAACGTGGGTTTTTCCTTTTTTATTTGTCTTCAGGCACGAAATGCGTTTTTGAATATTTCAGATGATGTAAGGCCCGTGTTTTCAGCAGCTTTTCGCTTCCCAAAACTTCGTTTTAGTTCTTTAAAGTCCGACGTATACCCGGGATACTTGCGGTTGGGGGGTCCTTGTTTGGAAGGGCTGTTTGTCAAGCGTTTGACGGGACAACTTTTCCATGGTCTGGAGAAAAACATTGAATTTTTATAAGTTTTGTTTTTAAAACGCTCTAAAATTTCCAAATTAATGCCTTTAATGTTTCTGGTTGATGTGGTGGGGTTTTTTGGATGGTTTTTAAACGTCAAGATTGAAAAGAAATGAGGGAGTGGTCCCCAAAAGGGGGGTAATCGCGGGGGTTGGTTTTTTGGAACTCTGAATTTTCTAAATTACCCAATCTAAAAAATGACCGCAGGTGGGGGGGGCGTTGTACGATTGGCACAGTTTTTCTCCCATAATGACTCCAATTTAGGGTGTCTGTGACGTTGTCGAAGTGAAAATTAAAGTGCCCGGGAAATTGAAAGGCCCGGAGGTGGTTTCAAAATTAGAATTCGTTTATTTTCCTTTTTAACATCAGGTAATTTATTTTGTTTTTCTTGTTTGCTGGCGGTTGTAGGTGCAGTTTAAGTTGTTCTTTATTCGGGGGGATAATTAGAATCAAGGCTCCATTTTTTTCAGCGCATTTCGAGGAGTTCCAATGTTTAGAATGTTGTTTTATAAAAAAACGCCAAGCCACCCCCCCGTGATTTTCCTTGGATACGATCTAAATTGGTACCCAGGGGGTTAGCTTTTTCAAATGGGTGCTCCAAAAGTGAGAGCCATGTTTATTAAAAATTGTCAAAATTCTTTTCGTTTAAAAATCGTTAATTTTTGGTTTTGTTACGGGGCGTGCATTCGAAGACCAAAACAATGTTATTGCTGTCGTTTGTGAAATGTTTGCCCTCGGTACAGTTTAAAGTGTTTGGGGTTGACGGGGGTTTGTGTGGGGGCGGGGTGGACGACGAGTTTTTACCATTGAGATGTTATGTTGTTTCCGTTTTCCTCCCCAAGGCCTGTTCTTATTAAAATTATTTTAAAAAATCGGTCACTTGAATTAAAAAACACAGGGATGTGAGTTGTTTAAGTTTACCCCCTCGGGGCCCGTTGTAAAAAACAGAGTTGAATAAAAGGGTTCCCCAAAAAAATTAAAATAAAGATGTGGGGAAAAAAGGGTAAAAATAAAGGGGAACAATGTTTGTAAATGCGGCGGCCCTTAAGTGACTGTGTAAAAAACTTTTAAAACTTAAGTTTCCATGTAAATACAGAATTATACAGTGTCCTTTTTAAGAATTAAACAAAAATATACAATAAGAAAAAAGATGTTTTAAAGTTCAACGAAATAAAAATGTCCGGGATAATATGAGAAAATCACAAAAAAAAAAATTAAAAAAAAAATTTCACCCGGCACCAACGGGCACGTTTGCTGTTAGACGTGTTTACAATATAGTAGTATAGTAGTAGTAGTGTAGTTTTTAGTAGTAGTTAATAGTACAGCAGTAGGTTTAGTAGTAGTGTTTGTAGTATAGTAGTGTGTAGTAGTAGTAGTGTAGTAGCAGTGGTATTATGTGATTCTAGGCGATGATGATGATGAAGTAGTGATGATGATGATGATGTGATGATGTTATTATTATTATTTTTATTATTATTATTATTATTTTTTTTTATTAGTAGTAGAGAAGTATAGTAGTAGAGTATTAGTGTATAGTAGTAGTTTGTTTTGGGTTTTGTGTATTAGTGTAGTAGTAGTAGTTGTATAGTAGTGTAGTAGTAGTAGTGTAGTATAAGGGAGAAGTGTATTAGTAGTAGTAGTAGTAGTAGTAGTGTGTAGTGTGTGTGTTAGTTTTAGTGTAGTGTTTAGTAGTATTAGTAGTAGTAGTAGTAGAAGAGTAGTAGTAGTTAGTGTAGTAGTAGTGTAGTAGTGTAGTGTGTAGTATTAGTAGTATTTTAGTGTGTAGTAGTAGTATAGTAGGTAGAGTGTAGTAGTAGTAGTAGTAGTTTAGTAGTAGTAGTAGTAGTAGTGTAGTAGTGTAGTAGTGTGTAGTAGTGGTATAGTGTAGTAGTAGTGTAGTTAGTAGTAGTAGTAGTAGTGTAGTAGTAGAAGTAGTAGTGCAGCAGCAGAGCAGTTGAGTAGTAGTGTAGTAGTAGTAGTAGTTGTAGTAGTAGTAGATTAGTGTATTTTGGGAGTAGTAGTTGTGTGTAGTTTTGTATTAGTAGTAGTAGAGTAGTAGTAGTAGTAGTAGTAGTAGTAGTAGTTTTGTAGTAGGATTTGTAGTAGTCGAGTAGTAGTAGTATAGTAGTAGAGTAGTGTAAATATTTTATATTTTATATAGTATATATATATATATAATTCCAATATATATATTTATATAATATATATATAATATAGTTTTTTTAATTAAACACATATTCCTATTAATTTACTATTCATTTTTTTAAATTTATATATATATATATATATATATATTTTATATATATATATTTATATATATTTAATTATTATATTATTATTATTATTATTATTATTTATTATTATTATTTATTATTAATTATTTATATAATAATATATTCATATTTACTAAATTTTTTAAATTAAAATCCAATTTCCCTTTTTCATAATATAACACATTTAATTACTTAAATCAATTTTATCCTTTCATCACCAAACCCCTTTTTCACTTTCTTTTCAAAATAAAAATTTAAAATTTAAAAACACCAAAATTTTAATTTTTAAAAAATTTTGTAATAATAATTTAAAAAAAATTTTAAAAAAATTTATTCCAATACAACACCACCAACTGCAAGTTACTGTCCAGCACACACTCACTTCAAACCTTTCCTTTCGGGTACATCACTTTTCTAATTATCTATACTTACAAAAAATTTAAAAAAAAAATGTCGTTTTTGATACTACTACAAATATATATTACTACTATATACTACTATACTTCTACTACTACTACTATACAAAATTACAAATACTACTCTACTACTATAACTACTACTATTACACTATATACTTATTTTTTACTACTACACTATAATACTACAAATATACATATACTCTATACTATACTACTATACTACTACTATTACTACTATACTATAATACTACTTCTACTTATATATACTAATTTACTATATACTACTACTAACTCTACTTATACTAATACTATAATATACTATAATACTACTACTACCCTACTAAATACTATACTACTACTTCTACTATATAATAATAAAAAATAATAAAAATAATAATAATAATAATAATTAATATATCATCATCTCACCCATTTCATCATTTTCATCTCATCATCCCCATAGTAATATCATGAATCCATGCTATTTTAACTATTTTCCTATTCTATATACTTACTTACTACTACTATACTTCAAAACTGCTGCTACTATACTACTATACTACTACTATATTTTACTATACTCTCATATTGTAAACCGTCTAAAAAGGCAAGACGTGTCTTTGTGTGCTTTGGTGTTTTTTAATTGTTTTGTGTTTTTAAATATTGATACCTGGCATTTTTATTCGTTGAAATTGTTAAAAAAATGTTTCTTATTGTATAGTTTGATTAATTCTTATGAAAGGACTACTGTAAAATTTGTATTTTACATGGAAACTGTTTTGTTTTAAAAGATTTTTACACAGTCGCTTAATGGCCCCCGCACTCTTTTCGACTTTTTCCCTTATTTTTAGCCGTGATTCCCCTATCATATTTTTAAAAATTTTGAACACTTTTTTTAACATCTGATTTTTTTAAACGGCCTCGAGGCGGTAAAACGTAAACACGCAATTCAGCTGTGATTTTATTAAGTTGACCGATTTTACAAAAATTTTAAGAAAAGGCCTTGGGGAGGCAAACGGAAACAACATAACTTCAATGGTAAAACTCGTCGTCCCCCCCGCCCCCACACAAACCCCCCTCAACACCAAACTTGTAACTGTACCGCGGCAAACGTTTTTCCAACGCGCAAAAACATTTTATTTTGGGCTTCTGATGCACGTCGCCTAACAAAACCGAAGAATAAAGATTTATTAAGGAGAAGAACTTTGACTATTTTTATAGTAGGACAGGCTTCAGTTTTGGGGACGACCCAGTTGAAAAAGCATGACCCCCCCGGGTACCCAATTTAGCGTACCAAAAAAGATCAGCGAGGGGGTGGCATTGGGATTTTAAAAACAACATTTTCTAAACTGGGAATCTCGAAATGCGCTGCAAACAATGGGGCCTTGTCTTAGTTATCCCCCCAGAAAAAAGATACAACTTAAAATGCACTACGACCGCAGCAAACAAGAAAAAAAAAAATAAAATTCCT
>NW_027629612.1:0-15401 GCF_034508935.2 Berghia stephanieae | reverse complement strand
ACAACCAAGGGAATACACCAGGTGCTCGCGCATTGAAATTTGAAAAATAAATTAAATAAAAAAAAAATCGCCCAAAAAATAAAAAACTAACATTAAAATTTTTAAAAAATTGAGAAATATTTTTGTGGCTTTTTTATGCACCCCTTTGGCGGTGATGAAAATTAAGAAATTTGCTGCTACCCCATGGGGTTTAAAATATTTTTTATTTTTAAATTGAATTTTAGCCGCTGCTTGATTACCGATATACATCGTTTATACAATGATAATAATAAAAAAATTAACAAAATTTTAAAAATCAAATGAAAAAAGAAACATGGCACACAAATACGTCTCAAATAAATAAATTTTTTTAGAAAACAAAATCGAAGTTTTTTAAAAAAAAATTTTAAAAAAAGTTTCGAAAAAAAGAAGAAAAAAGCAAACAAAAATAAAGTAAATTAATTTTTTTTTAAAATCTACAATGGGAAAAAACCCCCTACTTTCAAGGTTAGAGTCTGACAGCTTATCCTTGCGCTCGGAGCCCCCTGACTGTTCATCCCACATTTAATAAGGTTTTTCTAAAACATTTTTTTTCCCTTTCAATAAACTTCTTTTTTTCTGGTTTTATATTTTGTTTTTTAAATTTTATTTTTTTATATAAATGATTAACAAAAAACTTCCTGCAGATATACAATATAACTTTCGCCATGCCCCAAATTACAGCAACCAAATTCGCGATGACTTTGGGGGGATCACATGGGTGCGGTGTATAAAACGACCTTTAAAAGATAACCGTCAACGGAGGGCATAAAAACACTCGAATATTTTTTTAAAAATCAATCTACTAAAAAAAAAAAAAAAGTTATTTCTGACCTTTTTTTTGTGAAATAAAGATAAAATGTTCTCCTTTTTGCAAGCTGATTCAAAATTTGGTTTTAAAATATACGTATACGTAATCATTTGGAAGCTACAGAGAAAGGTGTTTTTTGTTAATCCTTTCACCACACGCACACACACACCACACCAAACATAAATACAAACAATACAATCCCTGGTCATCATTCCTAATATTTATGTTAATTTACATCCCATGTTCGAAAAAAGGGATGACCCAAGTCTGCAAAGATAGTCTCATCAAGCCCTCTGCAACCTCCCGTGGTTCGAACGGTAACGGGTCAAGCTGGCAACTGAGAGGGCGAAAAAAGGGCTGGAACCATTCTTGTGGGCTTTGCCGAGTAATGCTGAATAATCCAAAAAGTTAAAGGGTGACAGCGAAGGGGAGCCGTTTTCACGGAAGAGCCCTCGCTGGGTTGGGCGTTTTTTTGTTCGCAGTCACACCGAACCTCAGCCAGTAACTGGGGAAAAAAATTTAACAAGGAAAAAACCAAAATTGGGACTGGAATGTCGGCCTGTGCCCAAAAAGGAAAACTAAACAACTTTTCTAAAAAAAAGAAACGGCTCAAAAAAATATTTTGGCCGGCAGAGATGAGAGGGAAAGAGCGGGGAAACCATGTCAAAACAAAAAAAAAAAAACACACATAAAAGATCTAGGGGGGGTGGAACCTCTTTAAAAAAAGGGAGAGGGATGATCTAGACCAACAAAAAACCAAATTTTCAAAGGCACGTACAATCTCAGACAGATTTTGCGGGTTAAGCTAAGAGGACCGAGTTGCACCAAATTTTCAAGTTTATGCACCAACAAAACGACAGATGCAATAGACAGGTTTTACCTTTCACTAACAAAGCAAAACATTGTTAAATCACAAAAAGCCCTTTTGGGAAAATGGGGACCAAAAACTATTGGCGGAGGCAGAGATGGGAATAATCGGACCACATGGCTCGGAACGAAATGAACGAGGGAAAAAATCTGGCGATTGGTGTAAACAAATAAATTAATGATTTCAAACACCTGGTTTCAACAACCCCCCAAGAAAAACCCTGGACAGGCAATCACCAGGGACAGAAAAAGGGAAACCAGATAGACTTTATAGCAGTATCTCAAGATTCAAAAATGGCATATTAAATTGCAAAACCTACCCAGGGGGGCCGAGTAGACATGACCTTTTCCCATTGTTTGTACAAAAAGAAAATTTAAAGCATTCGGAAAACAGCTTTTTAGAATAAAGAGGGTTTTACGGGTTATGCAAAGAAAAATGGCAACAAAACAAAAATGAGGGAAAAATTTTGAAAGTGCATCATGAAAAAAAACCAAAAATAAACCCGATAACAAAAATGTAAAAAACAATTTGATATTTCCAAAGTGTGTAAAAGAAATGAAAAAAAAGCTTTTAAACCAGCACCAAAATAAACAGAAAAAAGGAATGGATGCAAAGAATCAAAAACCTTTTTAAAAAAAAGGGGCAAATCCCCAACAGAGGGTCTGCGAATAAAAAACTTTTGAACAACCCATCAACCAAATGCATCGAGGCACACGAGAACACTAGACTGGAAATCTGCGAAATCGAAAGGAATACAACCCCCCCCCCACAAACTCACCCAAAAAATAAAGAACTACGTGAAGGAAAAACAACGCAGAAGGAATCGAACCAGAACAAACAAGGGGGAAATGCATTGAAAAAACAACATAAAAAGCCCCCTCACTGTACAATGACCAAAAAAAGAACCAAAATTCAAAGAACCATTAAGCGGACCAAAAATCACCCAAAAAATGAAATTGAACATCCATGGAAAGAAATGAAGGATGGTAAAGAACAGGCCCCGAGAATATTGTAGAGGTATTAAAAGCCCAGGGGGTCTAGCAATTTATAACTTCACATATTATTAAAAAAAAATTTTAAACCCTGGGAAAAAACCAGAAGACTCGTAACTTTTTTCATAGCAATACCAAAGAAAAAAGGTGCAGTAGAAAAGCGAAAATTTTAGAACTATAAGTTTTTAATAAGCCACCAACAAAAACTGTTGCGTAAATTTTTCAACAGGCTAAAGGAATTAAAAATTTAAAACCCGAAATCGCAGAAGAAAAATATGGTTCCAACCTGAAAAGGGGCAAAGGAAACCCCAATATACCCCTCTGTGTTTTAAGTGAAAAGCTATCAGGTTCAGACCCCCCTTTAAAATTCTTTTTTGTCGAACAAAAAAATTTTGATAGAGTACGCCACGAAGAATTACTAAAACAAATGCACTCCATTGGCGCGAGGGGGAAAGACCCCCAAAATCAACAAACATTAAACAAACCCCCGCAGGCTCATCAAAATCGGAAACTCACAGGAAATTCCATTCCTTTAAGAAAGGGGTCCGTCAAGGGTGTGTTGCCCCACCAGACTGTTTAATATATACCAAAAACAATCATGAGGGGGGATAACATATGGAGGAATAAAAGTAGAGGTCACAAAATAAATAAAAAGATACGCAGACGATACGGTACTCGTTGCAAATCAGAAACCAAAATTCAAAGTTTTTGACAAAGTGGGTAAAGTGAAGCCAAGGGAAATTTTGGGGAATATCACCAAAACGGAATGCATGGTAATACGAAAAAAAACCCCCCCAAAACAAAAAACACATCAATTAACGATTTCGGGGAGCAACTTACCAACGTAAAAGTTTTTTAAAAACCTGGGGTTTATAGTGAAACAAGGAAATGTAACCGAGACTACGGGAAAAAATAACTCAAGCCAAAAAGGCCCTTTTTGGGCCCGGAAACATTTTGAAAAACAAACAGATGGGCGTTCGGGATTAGATTCGTCTTTAAGTGTCGTGTGGCCATCTTGTTATCGGATGCGAAAGCTGGGGTACAAATGCAGAAACCAAAAGAAAAATTTAAGCTTTTTAAATGTGGTGTTTGAAAGGATAGAAAATATCTTATACTGCACAAAAACAACCCAAGAATGCTAAAACAAAAAAACCAACCCAAAAAGGGAAAATATGCCCTTAATAGCGGGTCGACAACTATCCCTTTTTTTGGACACATATAAGGGAAAAAAAGAAAATTTAATACCTGGCAAGTTTGGAAAAATTAAACCTGGAAACGCGCCCGGGGGGGACAAAGAAAAACACTCTAGACCACCAAGGGGGTTCACCAACCAACAATCCAAGAACTGTTTTTAAAAAACAAAAGACAGGAGGAATGGAGAGAGTAATTCTGAGTATTTCCCAAAACCGGACCAGGCATGGAACCTAGAAAAAACATCCCATGCTTTTTGTCCTACCCCCCCCCCCCCCCCACCCCCCCCCCAAACCCCCCCAATTTCCCCACCCACCAAGGAACCAAAGCGGCCTTTTTTCTTTGTGTCTATCTGGCTCCCCGAGGCAAAACCCTCGGTCGTTTGTGGGGCAAACCCCCCCCCCCCCCCCCCCCCCCCCCCCCCCCCCCTTCCCCCTTAATCAAATTATAATTTCTCTCCTACAGGGTAGAGCGCCAATGCCAATTATTTATTGACAATTTTCCCCCCCTAACACATGGGTAGGGGGGTGCCTATTTTTCCCTTCTTTCCCTTTTTTCCGTTTCTTGTCACTGAAGCCAAAAAGCAACCCAACTATCCTCTATCACGTGACCCTTTGTCCGATGCTCAATCGCCCAGAGCTTCACTCAGACCGTTCTGGTCACTAGAACACAGACTAGAGACGACCGACAACAGCCACTTTTTTAAGGCTTGCCCTGGTTCATAAAAAAGAAAAAAGGCGGCGCTCGACCTCTCGGTTTATTCTTTTTTGGGAGAGTAATAATGAGTTCCCCATATGGCCATGTAATCGTGACATCCTTTGTGTATAAGCCTTTCCCTTTTATTCTGCAGTCGCCTTTTTCGTTTTTACGGTCATCATGGCTAAACAGCCGCAACAAAGAAATTTAAACCTCGTTAAACACGGAAGACGCTCTGGCATAGTTGCGTCCAATCACCCGTTGTGATTATTATCCAGGCACGGTTATAGGTAAAAAAAGACAAATTATGTTCTAGTTACATTTGAAACAAAGTATATCACTGATCTCGTCTCATTGAGATATAAACAATGATATAAAAATCAAGAAAATCGGCAGATAAATAAAAAAGTGTACATTTGAAACAAAAGTATATCACTGATCTCGTCTCATTGAGATATAAAGAATGATATAAAAATCAAGAAAATCGGCCGATAAATAAAAAAGTTGCTTTAAAAAGCTAAATAAACAAAGCAATTTTTAAAAATCAAATTTATTCTTAAAACAGTTGGTTTTCAACCGATTTTTCTGAAATAAGGACCGATGTCTTCTTTTTTTCAAGCTGATTTCAACAATGTGACTTTCAAATTCCTCAGAATTTATTTTTTACTTTTAGATTTTAGCTTTTAGGCCTACTCAAAAGGTGTTATATTCCTTGCGTAACAATAGCGTAATACATCGACGGTGAGATTCACAATTCTACACGAATCGACGGTGGCGGTATATCAAAGAGGTGTACCAAATTTATTTACCAACTACTTTTCTTAGTGCTAAAATTACAAAGTAATAATTTCGCGTCAGAAAAAATAACTCTCAAGTTCCTATCTCTTTATTACAATAAATTGATACCACGAATGATAAAATCGCCCCACAAATAAGGGAGTTATAAATTATTCATAATATCTTTTAAAAGTTATTAATATAAACCCGATCATTGGAGCCGAGTCTAAATGTACAAGTAAAAGTGTAGTTTAATATGTCTAATTTGGTTTATCATCATAAACTTGGCCTTTTTTTCTATTTTCCGTCCACAAAATCAAGGTAATCGAGCTCAGTCAAAGACATTCATATAGAGATTAAATCGCACAGCGTCCCTTGTTTCATATAAAAGAAAATGGCGGCGCTCGACCTCTCACTAGCCACTTTTGATGACATTTTCCTACCTGTTGTCGTCTATAGTCCTGTATTCTCTATGCATGAGAAGGCTAGATCCGTTCGGGTTCGGCGTTCGGCGTCTCGATCGGCCCGATTCATCGATTAAGGTAAAAATAGACGATAATTGTCCATTTAAAATATTTTTTTTAATTTCCGGTGGACTGAAAACACAGTTCCATTTATAAATCTATTGTTGGTATCAATAAAATTATTTTTTTTAATTGAGCTTTTATATAGCGCAATATCCACTAAATGTGCTCAAAGCGCTTTACAAGGGGTCCCTGGTCAACAGCAACATTTAACATGTAGGACGGGACATGCCGCCTGTTAGGCGATATTACAATTTTTCGGACGAAGACAACGCTGTTAACGGCCAGGTACTCATTTTACACCTGTGTACAGTGAGAGAATGTGAGTAAAGAGTCTTTCCAAGGACTCAACTATGCGCCGAGCGAGGCTCGAACCCAGGACCTTCCGATCCGAAAGCGAGTGTCATACCACTAGACCACATAGCCGCACATCAATACCCGGACTTGTTCATCACGTAGTCAAGGCTTTCTGTAAATCCCCAAATCTCATTTGCGGAGAAAATACAACAAAAACGCATAGGTATCTTTAGCTACAATGGAAATTGCCAAGATAGGAAAACTTATTCTTCTTTAACTGATTTATCAGACATTATTAAAATGTTGTCTATGAAACCCTTATAAATTTTACGTTGATCAAGAACTTGAAGAAAAATGAAACCTTTTGTTCATCTACTCTCCCTGACTCAATATTTATAAAAATATTATTTAAAAATTATAACACAGCATTTATATATAGCGCATTATCACTAGACGTTTTCAAAGCGCTTTAAGGGGTCCAAGCCGAATGTTTCATGAAATGGTCGTGTTTGAGCATTTCCGAGTTTTCAAAAGATAAAATATTAATGTTCACCATCCGAATTTTTCATGTTTTGATGGGTCATATCTATCGATTTCTCAAATCTCCGTAACTGACGAATCTTCGAATTTTTAATGAAATGATCGAGTTTGAGCATTTTTTTCGCGGTGTGTCTTTTTTACGAAACACGCCGAAACCCGCCGAAACCTGCGAAACCCGCCGAAACCGCCGAAACCCGCCGAAACCCGACGAAACCCGACGAATCCGACAAAGTTATGGGAAGTAGGTGGCTGTGGGAGTGAACCTAGAACTCAGGGAAGTGTACACCATTGGGGAGTGAACCTGGGACTGGGTTTCGGCGGGTTTCGTAAAAAAGAACCAGTGCTTTTTTACGAAACCGCCGAAACCCGCCGAAACCCGGCGAAACCCGACAATATCCAGCAAAGTTATGGGAAGTAGACAACTGTGGGGAGTGAACCGATACTCAGGAAGTGTACCAGTCGGGAGTGAACCTGAGACTAGGTTATCGGCCGGTTTCGGCGGGTTTCGTAAAAAAGAATTAGTGCTTTATTACGAAACCCGCCGAAACCCGCCGAAAACCCGACAATATCCGGCAAAGTTATGGGAGTTTGGCAACAGTGGGGGGTGTCCTGGGAGTCAGGGAATTGCACACCAGTGGGGAGTTAACCTGGGACTGTGTAAAAAGGATATCAGTGGGAAATAAACCTGGGACTAAAGGGAGATGGATACCATTGAAAGTTGAAGCGGATATGGGAGTTGAGTACCAGAGGAGAATGAACCTGACACTATAGGAGGTGGGCGCAGTGAGGAGTGAACCTGGGACTATGTAAACAGGATATCAGTGGGAAATAAACCTGGGACTAAAGGGAGGTGGATACCATTGGGAGTTGAAGCCGGATTTGGGAGTTGGGTACAGAGGAGAGAGAAACCTGACACTATAGGAGGTGGGCGCCAGTGGGGAGTGAACCTGGGACTATGTAAAAAGGATATCAGTGGGAAATAAAACCTGGGACTAAAGGGAGATGAATACCATTGAAAGTTGAAACCGGATATGAGAGTTGGTACCAGAGGAGAATGAACCTGACACTATAGGAGGTGGGCGCCAGTGGGGGAGTGAACCTGGGACTATGTAAACAGGATATCAGTGGGAAATAAACCTGGGACTAAAGGGAGATGGATACCATTGAAAGTTGAAGCCGGATATGAGAGTTTGGTACCAGAGGAGAATGAACCTGACACTATAGGAGGTGGGCGCCAGTGAGGAGTGAACTGGGACTATGTAAACAGGATATCAGTGGGAAATAAACCTGGACTAAAGGGAGGTGGATACCATTGGGAGTTGAAGCCGGATTTGGGAGTTGGGTACCAGAGGAGAGAGAAACCTGACACTATGGAGGTGGGCGCCAGTGGGGAGTGAACCTGGGACTATGTAAAAAGGATATCAGTGGGAAATTAAACTGGGACTAAAGGGGAGATGAATACCATTGAAAGTTGAAGCCGGATATGAGAGTTTGGTACCAGAGGAGAATGAACCTGACACTATAGGAGGTGGGCGCCAGTGGGGAGTGAACCTGGGACTATGTAAACAGGATATCAGTGGGAAAAAAACCTGGGACTAAAGGGAGGTGGATACCTTGGGAGTTGAAGCCGGATTTGGAAGTTGGGTACCAGAGGAGAGAGAAACTGACACTATAGGAGGTGGCCGCCAGTGGGGAGTGAACCTGGGACTATGTAAACAGGATATCAGTGGAAAATAAACCTGGGACTAAAGGGAGATGAATACATTGAAAGTTGAAGCCGGATATGAGATTTTGTACCAGATGAACCTGACACTATTGGAGGTGGGCGCAGTGGGGAGTGAACCTGGGACTATGTAAACAGGATATCAGTGGGAAATAAACTGGGACTAAAGGGAGATGGATACCATTGAAAGTTGAAGCCGGATATGAAGTTTGGTACCAGAGGAGAATGAACCTGACACAATAGAGGTGGGCGCCAGTGGAGAGTGAACTGGGACTCAGAATTGCACCAGTGGGGAGTTAACTGGAATATGTATAAGGATATTCAGTAGGAAATAAATTCTGGGACCTAAGGAGATGGATACTTGGGAGTGAAGCCGGATTTATTTCCCACTGATATCCATTTTTTAGATATTCACAGGTTAACTCCCCATGGTGGCAATTCCCTGACTCCCGGGTTCATCCCACGGGCGCCCACCTTTTATTGTCAGGTTATTCTCCTTGGTACCAACTCCTTAGTTCGGTTTCGGATCCCACAGTTATCATTCCACAGTCCCAGTTACCCCAATTGGTGTGCACTTCCCTGAGTCCCGGGGTGTCACCCACACTGGCTCCCACCTCCTATTTGTTTCATTCATTCCTCGGTACTCAACTCCCATATCAATCTTCAATTTCAATGGTGTCCTCTCCCTTTAGTCCCAGGTTTATTTCCTATACTGTCAGGTTTCTCTCTCCTCTGGTACCCAACTCCAAATCCGGCTTCAAGTCCCAATGGTATCCTTTTCCCTTTAGTCCCAGATTTATTTCCTACTGATATCCTTTTTACATTGTCCCAGGTTCATCCTCATGGCGCCCACCTCCTATAGTGTCAGGTATTTCATCTCCTCTGGTACCACTCTCATATCCGGCTTCACTTTCAATGGTATCCATCTCCCTTTAGTCCCAGGTTTATTTCCCACTGATATCCTGTTTAATATGTCCCAGTTTTCACTCCCCACTGGCCCCCACCCCTATGTGTCAGTTCATTCTCCCTGGTACAAACTCTCTATCCGGCCTCTTTCAATGGTATTCCAATCTCCTTTAGTCCAGGTTATTTCCCACTGATATTCCTTTTTACCCTAGTCACAGGTTCACTCCCCACTGGCGCCCACCTCCTATAGTGTCAGGTTTCTCTCTCTCTGGTACCCAACTCCCAAATCCGGCTTCAACTCCTATGGTATCCACCTCCTTTAGTCCCAGGTTTATTTTTCCACTAATATCGTGTTTACATAGTCCGGTTCACTCCTCACTGGCGCCCACCTCCTATAGTGTATCCTTTCCTCTGGTACCAAACTATCATATCCAGCTTCAACTTTAATGGTATTCATCCCTTTAGTCCCAGGTTTTTTTCCCCACTGATATCCTTTTTACATAGTCCAGGTTCATCCCACTGGCGCCACCCTAAATAAAAGTGTCAGGTTTCTCTCTCTTGGTAACCCAACTCCAAATCCGGCTTCAACCCCCAAATGGTTACCTCTCCTTTAGTCCTGGTTTATTTCACTGATATCCTGTTTACATAGTCCCTAGGTTCACTCCTCACTGGCGCCACCTCCTATAGTGTCAGGTTTCATTCTCTCGGTACCAAACTCTCATATCCGGCTTCAACTTTCAATGGTATCATCTCACTTTAGTCCCAGGTTTATTTCCCACTGATATTCTTTTTACAGAGTCCAGGTTACTCCCCTGGTGTGAATTCCCTGAGTCCCAGGTTCACTCCCACTGGCGCCACCTTCTATAGTGTCAGGTTTCATTATCTCTTATCAATTCCCATATCCGGCTTAAGCTTCAATGGAATCCATCTCCCTTTAGTCCAGGTTTATTTCCACTGATATCCTTTTTACACGTCCCAGGTTAACTCCCCAGTGTGCAATTCCTGACTCCAGGATCACCCCCCACTGTTGCCAAACTCCCATAACTTTGCCGGATATTGTCGGGTTTCGGCGGGTTTCGTAATAAAGCACTAATTTTTTTTACGAAACCGCCGAAACGGCCGATAAAACTTAGTCTCAGGTTCACTCCCGATGGTGTACACTTTCCCCGAGTCTCGGGTTCACTCCCCACAGTTGTCTACTTCCATAACTTTGCTGTATATTGTCGGGTTTCGCCGGGTTCGGCGGGTTTTCGGGGGGGTTTCGTAAAAAAGCACTGGTTCTTTTTTACGAAACCCGCCGAAACCCAGTCCCAGGTTCACTCCCCAATGGGTGTACACTTCCCTGAGTTCTAGGTTCACTCCCCACAGCCACCTACTTCCATAACTTTGTCGGATTTTGTGGTTTCATCGGGTTTTCGGCGGGTTTCGGCGGGGTTTCGGGGGTTTCGGCGGGTTTCGTAAAAAGGACACCCCCATTTTTCGGGGCCGGCGTCGATCGAATGCGTAAAAAGCAATCGATGTCCAGACAACGATATCCCCAAACCTAAGTCAGAATGCCAGGTTGATTATTTTTATCCAACCTCCTATTTTTGGGATTATTTTGCGGATTGTTGTTTTTTTAATTTTATAAAAATACTAAAAAAAGAGTGAAAACGGAGGGGTTTTAGGAACAAACCCCGAAAATGGACGTTTGGGTAAAACCTTCATCAGCACAAAATACACAAATTTGCGTGGAAAAAAAAATAAAATTAAAAAGAAATGCAAAAAATAACTTGATCGTCTGTAAATTCAATGGTGGTTGCAGTCGGGAGTGTGGGTTGGAAAAAAGAGGTATGTGTGGGGAACAGGAACCACTAGAAAATAAGGGGAAAATTAAAAACATATTGAATGTAATATGGAAAAAGTAGAGTAATAGAATAAGTATAGAAAACTAGAAATGTAGTAATGTTTAAAATGATAAAATTTAAAATTAAAAATAATAATAAATAATAATAATAAAATAATATAATAATAAAATTTTATAAAATTTTAAAAATAATTATAGTGGTATAGTGGTAGTAGTAGTAGTGTGTGTAGTAGTAGTAGTAGTAGTGTGTAGTAGTAGTAGTAGTTTGGTTGTAGAAAATTTTTTGTGGAAAAAAGTAGGGGGGGGGGGGGGGGGGGGCGAGGGGAAAGGTCACGGGGGGAGGGGGGGCGGGGGAAAGGGAACGAGGGGGGGGGGGGGGGGGGATATGGGCGTGTGTTAGAGCGGCGGGGAAATTTCGCTAAGGGAAATATAAAAAATACGAAAGTCGGTTACCCATGGACAGGAAAAGGGGTATTTTGGACAGATAGGGAGCTAGATATATATATAAAAAATATATATATATATTTATATATATTAAAAATTTTATATAATAATATATATATATAATATTATATGAAAAAAAAGGGGGGGGGGGTTGGGAAAGTGGGGGGGGGGGGGTTGGGAAAAGAGAGAGAGAGAGAGAGAGAGAGGAGAGAGAGGGGAGAGAGAGGAGAGGGGGAGAGAGAGTGAGTGAGAAGGAGGGAGAGGGGGGAAAGGAGGAGGAGAGAGAGAGAGAAGAGAGGGAGGAGGGGGAGAGAGAGAGAGGAGAGAAATGCGGGGGAGCTTGGGCTATATATTGTATTTAAATGGGTAAATAAGTGGACGAGTACACAAAAAAGAGATGAAAAAGATAGATAGTAGAAAGGATATAAAATTTAAATTAGTAGATAATCAGTTGTTGAGGGATAGATAGATAGATAGATTGATAGGACACGCTGACCTCTTTTCCACCCCTTAAACCCCTGGGACCCCTCCCGACTACCCCGCCACGTTGCTTTTCCCTTCATACGCAACCACATTGGCCGGGACGATACAAGTTTTTTTTACATTTTTTTTTTTTTTTTTTGTTTTCCCCCTTAATTTGTTTTTTTTGTCGGAACGAGGTTTTTCCCCCCCCCGAAAAGTCCATCGTCTGAAATGTCCCTATACAAAATCCTCTCCATTTTCCTTTTCTTGTATTTTACGATCACAGGCTTCAGGCGCCCTGCCGTTTTTAATTTTAAGTTAGTTTTTTTGGATTATTTTACATGTAATACTTTTCAAATTATATTTTATTTCATGCAAAAACAATAACAATTTTGGAAAACATTCCTTTTGCCCCTGTGGACTTTCCCTATTTCTCTAGCGTTAGGGTAAGCTAGAGAAAGGGCGGCTTTGTGGCCTTTGCTTTGGGGTTGAAGGTCTGGGTTCGACCCTCGCTTGGCGCATGTTGAGCCCTTTGGAAAAGGTCTTTTCCACATTCTTCCCCGAGTACTCGGGTGTAAAATTATTACCTGGCCCCTTAACAGCCTTGCTGTGTCCGGGGGACATTAAAATGGGGCCTATACAAACAAACGTTATGTCAGTCCTAATTTTAGTGTTGCTGTTGACCTTTGGACCCTTGTAAAGGGCCTTTGAGCACGTACAGTGGTTATTGCCCTTTTAAAAAAGCTAAATTTTTTAAAGCATTTTTCTTTTCGGAAATTTGGATAATTTTTAAAAAATCTGGTTTTTTCGTTTTTGTTTGGTTATTTAAAAAATAATTTTGGCAATATTGTATAAGCGAAAAGCGACAAGGAAGTATTTTCGTCTTTAATTCACTTTGTATAGAGCAGTAACGAAAACAAGGTTGAGAAGCACGTGGAAAAACCACTGTTCCTGTTTGACAGCTCACGTTCAATGTAAAAATAGAAAAAAAAAAACCTTTAAATTTGGCTGTTGGGTGGCAAAAAAAACAAATTCAAAAATATCATCATGAAAAAAAATTTTTAATTTTGGATATTTTGGGAAAAAAAGGAAAAAATTTTCTAAAATTTATAAAAATTTAAGCTATTTTTTTTAGACCAGAGCAAATTTTTGCGCGGTGTGAAAAAAACGAAAATTATTCGGAGCTGTTTTCTAATAATTTGCCTTATATTATTATTTCGAACTGTTAGATTTTTTGTAAACTTTTTTAAAATACTAAAGTGTTTTGCCTAAAATAAAACTCAAATTGGGGACCTATATTGTGCGAAAAATTTTTCCCGGTCCCAAACGGAAAACATAGAATTGTTTTTGGTTTACGTTTGGGGCCCCAAACTTTACTGTTTTTTACTATTTCAATGTTAAAACCTGGGAGTTTTTGTGTTTTCTTAGGGTTGCCCGTTTGGGATTTTAAAACCAGATTCCCAAAAATTTTGGCTTTTTGAAAACGTTTGGATTAGAAAAATCATTTGGCATTTGGCATTTTCATTTGGCATTTTTTTTTCTTGTATATATACTTCAAATAAAACCCCTTTCTAACGCGTAAAACAAATCTCTTCACATCGGAAAACTTTGCTATTAAAACTCAAAACCTGAACTAGCCCTGCCCCCCTCAGATATTCACTCAAATTCAGCCCCGACAAGTATCCTCGTAATTTTTCTGGGAATCCCCTGCAAAACTCTTTGTATATTTGCGTCATGGTCGCCTGTTAACTTTTAACTCTGTTCGTTAGGGTGGTCTGATTTTACAGCATCCAATGATTTCATCCTTTACGAAATTTACCTTTCATGTTAATGTATTTCTTTTCTTTCTTAAAATCCAACGTGGTGTAGTGGTTTAGCACTCCATTAGTAGTCAGTAAGTAAAAAATTACCCAACAGGAAATTTAGTATATTCAAAAAAAAAAAAAAGAAAAAAAAGAAGATAAAACACGCAAGCCACCGGTATGATAGTAAAATTGTCTACAAAAGTGAGTAGTTTTCTTGGGGGGGGGGAGTCAACAGACTTTGGCATTTTTTTGAATGTTTTGGCATTTTTTTTGAGTCTTCCCCTGGCTTTTGTTGAAAATAATCTGGCAACCCTGGTTTTCATCTATTTGATTTCGGTTTAAGAACAGTTAAGTTATTGTGATACAATTCAAGGGAGCTGGAAAATGAGAGTTGTTCTGAGTTTATTTTTGCAATCTACACTACATTGTCACAACTTGCGGAGGGCGTACCTAAATATCCTGTGTTTTTTAGGTAGGGCAATATATTTATAAATTGTGTTTCTTTTTCAATTTTATTAAGAGAGTGAAGTTACTCGTACACATTCTGGCCGGTGACTGGTTGGACCATCATGAAGTCACCCTGCTTTTATATGTATAATCTCAATGTATTGTACACTTTTCTTGTGAATTTCTCTTTTTTTGTTCGTTTTTGTTTCACGCCTTCCGCAAGCTCCTCTTGCTAAGGGAAACAAACCAAGTTTTCCTTTAAACACCTGTCTGGGGATAATGAAAATTCGTTATCCCCAGACACCTGTCTGGGGATAACGAAATTTCGTTATCCCCAGACATATATTTGAAACTCTCTCTTTTAAATATTTTAAACAATTATCTACACTCCAGAATATGGAATGTTTCCGAATGCACATAGAAATAAGGAAAGTTAATAAAAATAAAAAATCTATAAAAACATAAAATTAACCAAAATTAATTCAGTTGTTACTACATATACACAATTGCGTCTACTTCGAAGTGGGTGTCATGGCCGAATGGTTTTTGTCGTCTGCCCTGGAAGTTTTACCTGAGCCTGAATCGATGTTGTGGGTTCGAATCCTGGTTCCGCCACTTTTTTTTTTTTTTAGATTCCGTCTTCTTTTTACAGAACGTTGCAAGGGATAAATGTCCATCCATCCTCCCCCCACCTCTTTTTGTGACAATCACCTTCCAAGATATCACCGTATGGTGAAAATATCCTACCACACTAGTGTCTCAATACGGTGAAATAGCAGCTTCCTTATTATAATTATTACTTTTTGTTTTGTTTTTGTTTTAACACTAAAACTTATTTAATTCATTAATTCATGTTTCTTGTGTGTTTGTTATTTCTCCAAACGTCATGATAATAAACTTGAACTCTATTTCTCCAAACGCTCGGGAAATAAAACTTAACCTCTTCTATTACTATTTGTCTGAACGCTTGGGGAAAAAAACTTGAGCTCTAATTCTCCAACACTGTGCTCAATTCGAATTCTCGAATGCTCACAAAATAATGCTGAAGTTTTTG
>NW_027629611.1:0-15412 GCF_034508935.2 Berghia stephanieae | reverse complement strand
TCCTTTATATATATTTTTGGGGGTTTGGGGGGGGGGGGGGCCCCCCCAGCCCAAACCCCGGCGTTCATTCAAAAAAAAATTCGGGTTTAAAAAAACTGGAAAAGCTTTTTTTATTTAGAAAATTATTCATTAAAGTGCTCAAAGCGCTTCAAAAGGGTGGGTTCTCAAAGCAAACCCAGAAAACCTTTTAAAACATGCAGGGCGAGATAATGACCCCTTTGTAAGGGGCCAACTTTGGAATTTTATTTTCTTTCGACAGAGAAAAACCCCTGTTAACCACCGGAAACTCGTTTTACACCCGGGGGGCACTTTGGGAAAAGAATGTGGGAAAAAAACCCTTTTTTTTTCAAGGGAAATAAATTACGCTTCAAAGTGAAAAAACTTCATTTCCCCGGGATAATGACGCATGGTTTAAATTTTAGAAAATTTGGGCTCTAAACTATTGGAACAATGGGGGGCCCCCCGCCCTTTATGAAAAAATTTCTGGGACGGCAAAAAAAAGCTTTTATCAAAAAGGAAAAAAAAAAAAAAAAAAATTTTTTAAATTTCTGATCATTTTTTGGATTTTTAACATTCTAATAAAAGACATATAAAAAAGGTTCTAGCCCAGAGGGAAGAAAAAAAAAGAAACCGTTTTTTTCTTTGTTTAAAACCACGATGGGCCGGTTGCGGGGGCCGACTTTCATCAGACTTTTTAAATTTCCAAATATGGGGCCCCCCCTTGCCCCCCAGAGCGGGACCAAAACCCAAAACTTTCCAATCCGCCGATGGCTTTGGTTTGGGCCATACCCAAGAACACACGGTGGGTTTTAAAAGGGTTTTTTTGAACCCCAAAAAAGGGTTTAAAATTAAAAAAAGTCGTTAAATTTTTTCCATTTTTTGGGACTTTTTTTTACCCAAATTTTTTTTTTCATCCAAGTAAATTTCGACCATTTACCTTTTTTTGATGGACAGGGTCCCCCCCAATTCCCCAGACCCTGCTTATTACGATGGGGGGGTCCCAATGTTCAGTTGTGGGAGCGCTCCCCTTCACATCCCAAAGGGACTTATTTCCCGATTTCGGGGGAATCAAATTTTTATTCTGCCCCCACCCAAACGGGGGTTGGGTAGCTGGGGCTTTTAAAGACCTGGCGGAAAGTCTTTGGGTTGACTAGCGTCCTATTTAATGGTGGGCAAGCAATTGCTATTGTGCTTTTCATGCTTTTTAAAACATGTTAAATCCAGACCCACGCATCCCCCCCCCCCCCCCAACCCCCCCCCCCCCCGGTTGAATGGACAAAACTTTCATAATTACTGCTACTATTAAGAAAAAATTCGTAGACTTTTGCAAAAAATTTTGGCCCAATTTCTTAACTTTTAAAGTCTTTTAAAATTTTGTTGAAAATGATTTGATAAAAGGGGGTTGGGATGCCAGATTGTAAGGATTTTAAAGTGTTATTATTTCTTGTGCCCGAAAAAATTGGGTGATTTTTAAAATTAACAAACCCATAGTTTTAAGTTAGGGGGCAAAATTTAAAATTTTAAATTTGAATTTAGTTAAATATTGTACCCTTGAGGAAGGAAATGAAAAAAATTTTTAAAAGCAAAAGGGTTTCACGGTGTTTAACGGGGGGGGGAAATGTCAAATTTTTATTTTATTATTGTTTTTTTATTATTATTATTTTTATTATTTATTTTTTTTTATTTTTTATTATTTTTTATTATTTATTATTTTTATTTTTAAATTATTATTATTTATTTTTTTATTATTATTTTTATTTTATTATCATTTTTATTATTATTTTTTATTTTCCCAAAGGAATAAAAAACTCAAAATATAACTGAGGTCTGCAACCCTTAAATGAAGATTTGGCCCCCTTTGGATTGTCCTCTTTTTTTTTTAGTCCCCAAAAAGCAAAAAAAATAAACCTTTTTTAAAAACCAATTTTTTTTCCTTAATGTATTATATTATTTGGCTGTAAAAGGGTTTTTCAATTTTCATCAAAAAATTTGTGAGATATAAAATCCCCTGCAAGCAGCAAAAAGGCTTAGTTGCGTCAATGGCTAGGCTTCTTTTTTCTGAAAAAAGGAGAGATACTTTACCTTTTCAGGTTTAAAAAATTTTTAAAAGGAAAATGTGTTTTCAGTCCACCAGGGACTGAAAAAAACAGTGTGTATTCCCGTCCACCCGGGAAAAAAAAATATTTAAAAAGGGGCCAAATATCGTCGTTAAATTACCCCAATATTGACCACATTGTTTCTGAGGGTATTTTTTTTTAGGTTAGGCATCTTTAAAAATGGACAGGCTTTAAAAATTTTTGGCAATTTTTACGGCTTAAAAATGGGGAAAATGTTGGTTTTTTAGTCCCCGTGGGGCCCAAAACACAGCTGTGTTTAATCAGTCCACCGGGAAAAAAAATTTTTTAAAAGGGGCCCCTTTTTGTCTATACTTTTCCCCTTTAAACGATAGTGAAAGACTTTGATATTGAGCATATTATAGGGATCACAGAAATGCACAGGCATAAAATTTTTTAAACAATTCAAAGGCTTTTGATATATTTAAAGTGTTTTTTTACTATCGGAAAACTTGGGTTGGAGTTGTTTTGAAACAGATGCTTGGGAAAAAGATCTCAATTCTCGAAACCCATTTTTCAAAAATTGACAGGGTTCTTACCGGGCTGCGAGTAGCCATTGGCCTGGCCAATTTGGCCCAAAAATTTGGCCCCACACAGAGAATTTTTGTTTCTAGAATTTTAATTTTTTAAAAATTTAAATTTTATTATTTTTTTTTTTTTCCTAGTCCTTTTTAATTTTTTTTGTGATTATCAAAACCGAGGGAAATTTTTCCAAAAGGGGAAACAGAGTTTAAATTTTGCTTGCCCAAGTAAGGGGTTTTATTTTGTTACTTTTTTACGTTGATCAAGGCCTCGAGTACGGGGTGTGCTTCGAGGGCCCCCCCTTCTCTCTCTCTCTCTCTCTCTTCTCTCTCCTCTCTCTCTCTCTCTCTCTCCCCCCCCCCCCTCCCCCCGGGCGTTTTTTGCCTTGTTTTTTCCCTTAAAGATCCTTTCTTTCAAAATCAGTCCTTGTCTTGGGGTTTGTGGGGCTGGTGTATTGTTTATCGCTATCTGTCTTGAAAAAACTGAAAATTTTTTTGATGGCATCCTTTATTCCTTTCTACTAGCCCTAAAATGCCCTCAATGTTATTAACCCGCCAAAAACTTTAAAAAACAAAAGAGCTTAAAGAATGTAGAGTATTTCCTTGTGCTACTTGATATTGTCCACCAAAAATTTCAAGGCCTTTTAAAAAAGGTGGCAAAAAAATTATAAATCTACGTAGCAAAAGATTCTCCTTTTTTTCTTTCCCCCCCCTTTTTTCCTTTCCTCGCTGCAAAAACACACAAATTTTTAAAAACAACCTTTTCACTACAAATATTATTATTATTATTATTACCTATTATTATATCAAAATTAAATTATCATTACTATTTCTATATTATCTATATCTATCACTATATCTATTAACTATTATCTATTTTTAAAATCTTCTCTAATTCTCCACCCCCATTCCCTTTCTTCTGACGCTTTTTAAAAAAATTTTCAAAACCCAAAAAACTATAAAGTTGTTTTCTTTTTCTTTTTTCTTTTTCTTTTACCCTTTTTTTTTTTTTTTTTGGTTGGTTTTGTTTTGTTTGTTCGTTTTTCTCCGGATTATTTTGAAAGTACAAAAATAACAAGGGAATTATTTTTGGACTTTTCTAAAATGTGTTCTAATTAAATAAAATTTTAAAAAAGTGAGTAAAAATTAAAAAATTTTTTAAAAAAATAAAGGTGATCAAATTCTCGAGGCACCCAAAACGTGGAACTTGAAAATTAAGTTTTTTTTGCCCAAGGGAGGACACGGCGTGCCCCGGGCCCAAAATGACCGATGTGAAAAGTGACAAATAGAACTTATTTGGGAAAAAGAATACAAAAAATTGATCTCCTTGGAAAATCTCGGTTTTGTAATAAAAAAATTTAAAAGGGGGACTAGGAAAATTTAAAAAATATTATAATGTCAATTTTGAATAATTATAAAAAACTTTTTTCGTGTGGCCCATTTTGGCCATTGGAAAAACCCCATGGTTAGAATTTTCTATTTCAGGCTCCCGATTCGAAAATTTTTAAACCCAAGTTTTTGGGTTAAAACGCTGAAAATGTATTTTAAGCCGTAAATTGTCATAAAATGGTTCCCTGTCCATTTGAGAGTCAAAATAAATGGCTAGTTCTGCGTCTTATGTTAAGTTCTGCAAATTGGTCTTTAATTTTTTTTTTATTTCCGGGGGATTAATAAAGCTGTTTTTGTATGGTGGCTAAAAACACAGTTTTATTTTTTTTACTGTCAATCTGTTATTTTTAAAAAAAAGTGATGCTTTAAAAAAGATCTGAGAAACTTCGAAATTTTATAATTTAAAATTATTAGTTTTCTGTCCAATTGTTGGGTTAAAACCATAATTCTCGCCTTTGGGTTGATTGAAGTCCCAGTTTGTCACTTTTAATTATTACCCCGTTTTATTTTTTTGAATTTGAAATACTTTCAAAAGTCGAAAAACTCATTCCCTTCCTAATACGCATGGTTTCCCTAGTAACACGGTTTAAAACTATCGGAAAAATAGGGACCCCCCGTATGAAACATTTCCGGCGGTTTTTAAAAAGGGTATCGAGAGGGAAAAAAACCCAATAATTTGATCTGTTTTGATTTTTTACACATTCTGATCACAAGGCTATGAAAAGTTTAGCCGCATGAAAAATAAAAAGTAATGTTTTCTTTGTTTGAACCAAGATGGCCGCCGTTGCGGGGCAGGTGAATAAAAATTTTGAATAGTATTGGAATGAAAAATTATTGGTGATTGTTGTTTTTTTTTTGTCTAGAAAAGTTTTGTTTGTTGTATTTTATTTCTGTTATTTTTTTAAAGAACATAAAATACCTCCCCAAAGGCAAAAACAGGAATTATTGTGCAGTGTATTGTTTAAATTTAAAATTTGTTTGCCTATTCGCCCCTATCTGCTTTTGTTGCTTTTAAAATGTTAAGGGCTTGCGCCATAAAAAACAGTAATCCGTGCTTGCTGCCGCGGTTAAAATTATTTTTTGTTTTTTTCCCTTTTTCCAAAGTTTTTTTCTTTCTTTCTTTTTTTCTTTTTTTAAAACCCCCCGGTTTGCGGTTATGTTTATTTGAAGCATTAGTGCGTGTTTTAACACCGGGTTTTCTTCAAAAACCTTATTTAGAATAATAAACCACAAAACCAAAAAAGTCTTAAGGTTTTGACTGTAAAATAATTTTCAAAGTTTTAGAACTCAATTAGGGACCCATTTCTGGGGTGGTTGGTACATTTTTAAATTTAAGTTTTCTATTTGTCAAACCCTATTTCGATTCAGATTGGAAAAACCCCGTCAGGACTTTAAACAAATTAATGGACTTGATTATAAATCAAAAAAAATACAGCGTTTTTGCTATTTTCCACCTAAAATTTGTTTTTAAATTTTTTCGGTTTTGTTTGGGGCATTTTTTAAAAGAGTTTGGCATTAATGTTTGACTTAAACCCAAAAGGGCTACCCCCTGCCGAAAAGCGGCTTTATATTACCAAGAAATTTTTTCCCTTGTCTCGGCCTTGAAAATTTTGTCCTTTTCGGGTGAGTATGTAAGGAAAACAACTTTTTTACAACGACTCGAGTTGTATTGTAAGGTTGGAATCAAAGCCTTTTTTCAACAGGAATGGGTGGGGAAAGTTGGAGAGGGAAAATTTTACTTTTGCATGTAAAAAGTGAAGTGATTGTTTTGATACGAATCACAAATCCTTCGTTCGCTATAAAAAAGATTAGCGACGAAGAAAATAAATCAAAACTTGTGAGGGGAACGTAACTTTCCATGGCATTAAAATCCCCTCTTCAACAAAAAACTTTTCCGTTTTTGTCATATGTAGACCGTGAAGAGTAGTGTGGCTGTGAGAAAGAGAGTAGGTGGTATCTGGGGTAGGGGCGGAGTGAAAAAAACGCTTGATTTCCCCAGCACCTGTCTGGGGATAATAAAAATTTGGTTATCCCCGGAAACCTGCTGGGGTTAACGATTTTTTTTAATAGAGCATATTTAAAATGCTCTTTTAAAAAATTTCATATTCCAGAATATGGAATGTTTCCAAATGCACATAGAAATATGGAAAGTTAAAAAAATTATCATAAAAACATAAAATGAACCAAATTATAATCATTTTGTATAAATACACAATATGGTCGGCTTCGTGGGTGTCTTTGGCCCCGAATGGTTAGTCGTTGCCCGGAGTTTGACCAGAACGGGGGTTTTTCATCCGGAAACTCAATTTTTTTTTTTTTTTTTTTTAATTTCCTTCTTCTTTTTACAAATTTTTGAAAGGGAAAATGCCCATCCTCCTCCCCGACCTTTTTTTTTTTTTTTTAAATTTAAAACTCTCTCTCTCTCTCTCTTCTCTTTTCTCCTTCTCTCTCTCTCTTCTCTCCCCTCTTCTCCTCTCTCTCTCTCTCTTTTCTTCTCTTTCTCTCTCTCTCTTTCTCTCTCTTTTTTTTTTTTTTAGTTTTTTTTGCAAAATATTGTCCCGTCCGATTCAAATGTGCCTAAAAGAATAAATAATTAAAAGCAAACATACAGAAATTTTTGAGAGCGCCAAATGGTCGATAGAGGAGAAAAAAAAACAACAATTGTTTTAAAAAAAAAAAAAAATTTAAAAGAAATTTTGCTCAAAAACGGAACATTTACTTAAGGTTTAGCAAAAAACAATCTAAGGTTTAGGTCAAAATAAAAAAAAAAAAGAAAAAAAAAAGATTTCCTCAGAGGGGGGAAAGTGATAACAATAATAATAATAATAATAATTTTAATAATAATAAAAATATAAAAATTTAATAATAATAAAATAAATTAATGATAATAATAATAAAAATTATAATGAAAATAGTAATAATAAAAATAAAAATAATAAAAATAATAATAATAATAATAATAATAAAATAATAAAAAAAATAATAGAAATAGTATGTAAAAAGAATAAGAGTTTTTAAAATAAAAAATAATATTTTTATTGATAATAATAAAAATAATGATTATGATGGTAAATAGTTATAATAATAACAATTATTACAATTATTATTTTTATTTTTTTTATTATTTTATTATTATATTATTATATTTTTAATATTTTTATTTTGACAAAAAAAAAAAAACAAAAAAAAAAAAAACAAAATAGATCTAGATCCAATTAAAATAATGAAATAATTTTATCGGAGAAAAAAAAAAATTCAACTGATTAAAAAAACTCTTGCCGGAACTCGGAAAAAAAGGGGAAAACAATAAACATAAATTGGGAAGACAAAAAAGAAAAAGTAAAAAAAAAAAAAAAGTGTGTGTGTGGGGTTTTGGGGGGGGGGGGCGGGGGGGGGGGGGGGTCGCGATGGTTCAAATTTTGTGCGCAAAAAGGAGTAAAATGAAAGGGGGCTAACCCATGAGCTGTCTATCCACCCTTATCGGAAAATCTTAAATTCATATATGAGCTAAACATTTTTCACCTTTTTTTGCTTCCTTGTTTTGTAGTTTTATTCATCTCTGTTCGAATAAAATAGTTGTTGGATCTAGTTTGTGGATGTGTGACATAAATTTTTTGTTTGTGCAAAAGAAGACGGAAAATAGCGGGGTGTGGGTTTTTGGGGCAACAACACCAGGGCCAAAGGAAATTTCGCCGGGAAAAAAAAAATAATTCCGGTCATCCCCAAAATTGTGGCCAAAAATGAGAAAAATTATAGAAACAAGGATGATCAATAAAGTTAACAGGTAGGGAGGTAGTAAAAATTTTAAAATGGTTGGTGGACTATAAAACAGTTTAATGATTAACAATTTTTTTTCTGGTTGAAAATAAAGTAAAATTGCAGTTTGACGTTTCAGATCAAGTAACAAAAAAATTTCTTTGATATTTGCTAAATTTTTTTTTTAAAAGAGCTAAATTTGACATTTGTCACATTTTTTTTCTTTGTTTTAAATATACTTGTTTTTAACGTTTTTGGGCCCAAAACCCACTATATTTTTTCAGAATTTTTGGTTTTTTCACGCCTAGTTTGCTTTTTTGCATAAAATTTTTCTGCCCATTTGCTAATGCGTCTGGGGATAACCAATTTCCTAATCCCCATAACCCCTGTTGGGGAGAAAAAAAATTTGGTTTCCCCAGCACCTGGGGGGTAAAAATTTTTCTTTTCCCCCCAGAAGGCGTCTGGGAATAATGACAGAGTGAAGAAAGTATAAAAATTTTGTTGCGGGGTTTGCGCCCCACACTCACAGCAAAAGGTCTAAGACTACGACTCAGGGGAATAGGCGCAAAGACAACTACCCCCCCTGAAGTACTTTATTACCTAAAATTTTCTGTTGAAAAATTACGGGTTTTTCCCTTTTTTTTCATGTGTCTTGAGGATTAATTTCACACCCCCTGAAAAAAATAAGGGATTTCCGTTTTTTACAATACTTTTATTTTTACTTAATCTTTTACCCTTATGGACTCTCAATTTTTTCCCCATGTCCAAAAAATATTAGGTCATTATTTATAAGTGTTGTGTGAGTGTGTGTGTGTGTGGGGGGGGGGGGGTTTGGGGGATCTCCCCTTATTAGTAAAACATACCTCTTTGGCTGCTATGCCTGCGGGCATTTTTCCCCCTGAGGGGTTTTCGTGCTGGTAAAACCTGCCAAAATTAGGGGGGTCGCCCATGGGTGTAACAGGTGGGTGGGGGGGGGAATCTGGGGATGCCATGAGGGAAAAAAAAATTTGTTGCAATATTTCAGGGTATGCTCAGTGCAAAACACAAATATGAAAAGTTCCCTCACCACAGCAAAGCAAAGGTTTCTTTCATCATATGCCATGGTTAAAATAATGCCCTAGATGCCCTAAGAGGGGTGTAAATTAGTGGTTTTTGAGTATCAATGAAATTAATTTTTTGTAATTTGATTAATAATTTAATTCCAGCGGAGAAAATGATGAAAAAAGCACTTATAAAATAAAATTTATGTCTTGCAATGCCAAAATTTTGTTGTGGGCGTAAAAAAATTAAAGATATGAATTTTTTATTTTTAAATTTCAATTTGGCATGATTGGTGTATCCTTATTTTCTCTCCCCTATATTCCCTGCCATGAATTATTCCAAAAATCAGTTTTGGAATAAAATATAAAACCCTTTGACGAAAAAAAATACTAATATTATTTTTTTTGCCCTTTTTTAAATATTTTAAAAATTATGGTTTTGGGGCCTTTTAAAACCAACTTTTTTGGCTTGAAAACTTTTTTTCTATACTTAAATCCCTTACGATTCAAGTCAAATTTGTTTTGTTTTTTTTTGTTTTTAGGCATTTAGTTTTAAGATGTATACGGTACTGCTTTTGGTGGGGTTTTCTCAGGAAAAAGCCGATTTATAGGTCATATAGGTGTCATGTTTGGGTATTCTTTCATGTTTAAAAAGTATATAATGTAAGGTCAAGTTCTCCTTTTGTGTAAATTTATGTGTTAATTTTTATAACGAAGGTCCCGTTTTTAAAATGGAGTGATATCCAAAATTAAAAAAATGATCTTCTGTGGGATGCCCGTGGGTTATATGATTTGACTCTGATTTTATTCAGTTGGTTTTTCTCTAATTTGACTGATGGGTTCAATGGTAAAAACAGATGACTTTATAAGACAATGACTAAATGTGATTTTTGAAGGAAAGGAGAGTTTCTAAACCTGTATCGACAGTGTGTTCGTTTTGAATGTAGTTTGGGCAATAAGGAGAAAAAGGTTTAAACTTGGAATAAAAAATATTGCTCTCATAATTTTGAATCCTCTTTTGCCACTACTAGTCCCCTCTGTTTGGCAAATCATCAAATTTAACAGTACCAGTGGTTAGGTTATTGTAAATTTATGATTGTTTCTGCAATTTTGTAGCATGTCCGAACCTTGTTGGGTGATGATTTTTTTTTTTGTATTGAAGTCATAATTTTTAGGCAGATTGATGTAAATTGAGTATTGACATCTACAATATTGGTTTTTTGTCTTTACTGGAAAATAAAATATTACTTAGGTTATTTTCCACTAAAAACATAAATCTATCGTTTCCCGTTTATCAACACAACTGTTTTAGAGGAAAAGGGGAAATTGGTAAAAAAAAAATATCAGAATTAAAACCTAATAAATCAGAAAAAAAACTGCCAATATGATAAATTGCACGGGAAAATAGATGTATATGACTTTTTATATTTTTTAAAATTTTTGAGATACTGCCGTGAGTTTTGAATGACAAAATTTTTTATTTAGTGCACCATATTTACAAGCACTTAAAATTAGATAACAAAATTTTTGGTATTTAAAAAAAATTTTAACCACAAGAAAGTCAATGTTCCTGTGTTTTAGAAAGGGGAAAATGATTTTTAAAATTAAATTAATGAAATGAAAAAGTTTGTTATTGTTTTTCCGCTATACGACAATTATAAGACCATAAATATCCCCAATTTCCCCATTGGACACGGCACTGCCTGATACCAGTTGAACTCCAATGACCTCATGCAGGTGCGGCAGGAAGGGTTATTTGGGCCCCTTTGGGGTTCCCTGAATAGCGCTGTTCCATGCAGTGTATGAATCAAAGTCCTCTTTCATTTTCAAAATTTGTTTGTTGTGCTAAGAGAAACAAATTTTTTTGGGGTGAAAAAGTAGGAAAATTTTGCTTATTTTTTTATTTTATTATTTTTTTGGGTTTTTTTATTTTTATTTTTATTGTTATTTTTTTTTTTTCTTCTTTTTCTTTTCTTCATATCTTTTTCTTGCTGGTTTTGTATGGCAATAGGTCTGTGTTTTAACTGGTTTAAAAAATTTTGATTAAATTATATATACACAGTGTTTAAACAAAAATTTTTTAAACTCAAAATGACTTTTGGGTTTTTTTCGTGGAGATCCAAAAGAAAAGACCCATCCAAAAACAGGAAATTTTTTAAAGGCCCACAAAAACCGATGCCCTGGTGGGTTAGGAGTGGTCTTTGAAAAAAGGGTGAGAAATTAACTCTGACAAGAAGAGTTCATCCCAAAATGTTTTGTTGACAAGTTACAGCCCTAGTCCTTTTAAAGATGCTCCTTTTGGGAAAAATCTCCATAACAAAAGGGTAAAGTTTTGCTTTTAGCTTTACTTTTGAAAAAAAAAGTGTTGAGCTTTTTATAGGGGAAAAACCATACACAGCTCAAAGCGCTTTACAGAGGGTCCTGGACCAACGTAACTGTAAGTAAAAAACAAGACCCGATCCCGTTAGGGGATAATGCAATTTTTAGGCGATAAAGCAAATTTTTTCGGGCAGAGGGAGCCCCTTTAACGCCCGGTATATTTTTAAAATGGTCCGTGAGAAAAATATGGTAAAGAGCCCTTCGAACCCCGGGCCTTTGATCCCCAAAACAAAATGCATACCCCCAAGAGAAACTGTAGATGACCCCGCCCTTTAGTGGGGGTCCCTTTGGTTGAGTCCCCCTGTGAAGGTGCATGTTGAGTCCCCCTTAAATACATTTTCACGTATTCAGGGTTAAAATGAGACCTGGCCCATTAAAGTTTTTTCTCGGACGGGAAAAAAAAAGGGTCTCACGTACAAAGGCATCATCTCTATCCTTTCATGTTGTGTTATTGTTTGGGTTTGGACCCCTTGTATTGTTAAAGATGTATGGTAATGGAATATAAAAAACCCCTCAAAGATAAATCCAAATTTTCTGTTTTTAAAAATTTTTTTTTTGTCCTTTTAGAGCATTCGACCCGGGACCGCAGTTTATCCGGTTTCTATAGATGAAAAGGGCAATGCAATCATTGTTTTCCTTTTGGGGTAGGCGCTGTCTATCTCAAATTTCTTTTCCACCAATCTAACAGACTCTCGCTACCCCTTCACTCTGGGTGGGACTGGGGGTCAAAAAAATTCGGCTGCACACGAGATCGATCATGGTGAAAAAGTGTGCTCAAACAACTGAGCTTTTGGACCCCCTAGTTTGCTTGTTTCTTTAAATTTAAAATCATGTTATTACAATTAAAATTTTCCCCATCTTTTTACGCTCTTTGTAATTTCAAATTTTGCTTTTTACAAAACAGTGATTGAATTGGGTGCTGTGTTGCCGTTAGATAGGCAAAAGAGTGCGGTAGGTGGACTGGGTCCTATTAAAGGGGAGCATGCAAAAAAATTTTTTTTTTCCTTTTATACATTTACCACTTTTTTAAAATTGGACATGTTTTGGCTTTTGAGTCTTTTATAGGGGAAAATTTCTTTTTTTTACAAGTGGCATGAATGAAAGTAGAAATTTTTTTGCAGCATTTTATCATTATTATTATTTTTTTTTGAACAAGGAGGGGGTGTTTTAGCCCCGAAAAATTGCCCCCAATGCAGCCGTGGACGAAGGAAGGCGAGGATTCCATGTGATCTTTTCAGGTCCTCGACATCACGTGAAAACAAAATATGTCCCTCCCCGGGGGGTTTCGCCACCACCCCCAGTCACCAGCCACACCAAGGGGGAGGTTCGGGTTCTCGTCGTTGGGGCTTAAGCTGCGACCCCAGCAGGTGAGTAAAAATCAGCAGTTCGTACCCCTGTTGTGGGTTTTTTTTTATATTTTTATTTTATTTTTTTTCTGCTTGTTTAAGGTCTGCAATTGGCTTCATTTAAGGCATGATTTATTTTCTTTCAGCCAATTCTTCAGTTTAATTTTAAATGAAAAATGAACTTTAAAAAACCAAATCTTCACCAGTTTTCCAAAGGTACAACAACCTGTTCTGAAAGCCCCGGTTCCCCCCCCAAGGGGAAGGCTCACTGATTCCTTGTTACCCAATGCTGCCTACAACCCGGGAAAAAAATTTAAAAAAAAAAAAAAAAACAAAATAACCTTTTAGCTTTTTATCCCCGAAACATGCAAAAGCGCTTTACAAAAGGTTCCCCAAAATAACAGAACACGTAAATGTATAACGAAAAAAATGCGCCTGTTGGGCGTATTACAATTTTTTTTTTCCAGACAGAGACAACGTGTTTAGGCCAGGTACTCATTTTTTTAAAGAGTCCAGTGAGAGAATGGAGTAAGAATTCTCCAGGGCTCCTTGAGCCGAAGCGGGCTTAACCCCGGGGCCTTCCCAAATTTAACGGAAGGGTATACCACTAGACCACTAGCCGACAATTGGCGCAATATCCCCGGGGGTTGGTTGGGTTTGATAAATGACTGTTTTTATGCCATTTTTAAAATGTATGACCTGGGGTCTTGATGCTCAGTTTTAGAGCTCTCGCTTCAATGCAAAGGGACTGGACAATCCTGGGTGCCGTCGGATTTTTTTCTGACCCCCCCCGTCCCCCCCAGCAGTGAATGGGTAGCTGGTCTGTTAGATTTGGTTTTCAGTTCTTTGCAATAGACTACGTTCCTTTCGAAAGAGATTTGAAGCAATGCATTTTTTCCCTTTCATGCATAGAAAAAAAAGGGAAAACCCCCGGGTCCTGGGCCAAAATTTTGGCTTTGAAGGGCGCTTTACCAATGTCCCCGATTTTAGTGTGCATTTTTAAAATGGGAATTCCCATAAAAAATGTAGCTCATTTTTTGTTTTACGTTGGCGCTTACGTATTTTAAAAAAAAGTTCTGGCAGAATGTTGTCGCACCTGGGGGTTTTATTTTTTTCCCCTTGAGAGTTTGGGGTTTATTTTCCCAAAAAATTAAGAATTTTTTTCAAGTACTATTCTACTCAAAATTTCGTCTTTAAAAAAATATATTTATTGTGGGGTTTTTTTTTGGGGGGGGGGGAATCTGTAACACATTATGACCTTGAGTTTCTTACTGGGGGGGATTTTTTTTTTGTCCCCCCCTGTTTTTGTCAACCAAAAGTATTTTTTTGATGAAAGATCACAGGGTTTAATAATAGATATTGGAATGAAAAGTCAAAGGGGCAGCATTTTTTTTTTTCATTTATTTTCTTATTTACTTTCTCCCTTGGGGGGTGTTAGGGTCGTCTTTTCAAAAACCATACTATTATTTCGTTGTGTTTTACTATTATTGAGATTATATTAATTTTTTGTTGTGTTGTAAGTATTTTTTTTATTCCATCATTTTTCTTTTTTTTTTATTATTAATGGTGATTATTTGAAAAAATTTATTTTTGGTTTCATTTACCCTTTTTTTTCTTTTCATTAAATTTGTATGTTTTTTCAAAAATTTTTGAGGGAAAAACCTTAAGATCAAATCTTTTTTAAATTTCTTTCTTTTTTGAAAATGCCTTAAACGGAACCATTTAGTGGGCGTATGTTGTGCCCGGGAAACGTAAGAAGGGCTTACACCATGCTTATAAGATATTTTTATAGATGAAACCAATTTCTGTTAAATAGTGGGTTTTTTTTTTTTTTCTTTTGTTTTAAACTTTTTAAAAAAAAAAAAAAATTTTATTAAGTACCCAAACTATGTGTGGTCTATGTGGGTTTTTGGTTGACATCACTTTCGGAAACCCCCGTTGAGCCTTGGGAAAAAGGTCTTTACCTACATTTTTCCCCTGCACTCGGGGTAAATGAGTACCCATCCGTTTAAAAGTGTTGCTCTTTTTCCCAAAAAAAAATGCATATCGCTTAAAAAAGGGGTCGTGTCTCGTTTAATGTTACATGTTTTCTGTTGAATTGGAACCCCCCTAAAGGCTTTGAGCCCTTTAGTGGTATTGCACTGTATAAAAGCTCAATTTTTTTTTAATATCCAAAAATACTGTGTTAAATGGTGAAAGTTTCTTCAAAATCATAAAAAATGGGTCCTTTTAAAAAAAGTCTCTCTTTCTGTCTTGAACTGAAAATTTAAAGGGGAAAGCGTTCCATTAAAAAACTGAAGCCCTTTTAAAAATTTCAAAAACAAAATTTGGGGCCCGCTGATTTTTTCAGTGCAAAAGCGCCATCTATGAAAAAAAAGCATTGCTTTTCTTTCCCTAACAAGATTAATTTTTCTTCATAAATTATCAAAAAAAGAAATTAAAAAAACCCATTATAAAATTTAAAAAAATTTTTTTCGATTTGATAAATAAAGTGTTATGTCCATGGTTGGGGAAACATAGTAGATTTTTAATTAAAAATTTTTTCACTTGTTTGCGAAATTGTAGTTTTGAGTACCCAATGATTTTGAAATTGTAAGATTTTTTATTGTATTTAAAAGACGCCCCCAGCTGGTTTGGGTTTTAAAGATTTAATAATATGGCAAAAAATTTCACTACTTTTTTTTCAAAAAGAATTTGAACTGAATGTTTTAAAGATGAATTAGTTTTATGGACTGGTTTTTCTTTGTTAATTAGATATTTTACATTTTATCATTCAAATTTTGCATTATGTCATGCAATTTTTTCTCTCCACCTCCCTCTTCCCCCCTCTTTCTTCTCTCTCTCTCTCCCCTCTTTTCCTTTTCTCT